>NC_086324.1:49502567-49642567 GCF_036172605.1 Pelobates fuscus
TTTTTTTTGTTTTTTACTTTAATCCCCCCAGCCTCCTTACCTGTGGGAGAGCTGAGGGGATTCCCTGGGGTCCAGTGGTGTCACCCGGCCGGCTGGCTGGTCCTGCGGGCGAGCACTGTCCCCTGAGTGCTTCCTCTTCAGCTCCCTCGCGCGCCGCGTACTGATACCGGAGCCGGAAGATGACGTCATCTTCCGGCTCCGGTATCAGTGTGGTGCGAGAGGGAGCTGAAGAGGGAGCACCCAGGGGACAGTGCTCCTTCGCGCGCCCACCAGCCTGGTGACAGCAGGGCCAGCCTCGGGGGGCCCTGAGGTGGCCGGCTCCTGGGCCCCCCAGCAGAAGAGGCTGGCCCTGTGGGTACATACCTGGGTCTCAGGGCGGCCGGGCCCCCTGGTGGGCCGCGCCCGGTCGCACCTGCGACCCCGGTATGTACGCCACTGGATGTGGCTCTGTCATGGTTTTTTTTTTTTTTTTTTTACCCTGAAATGTGAACATTGCAGTTTTTGCTGTCCCCCAGACTGCTACTAAAGGTGCTGTTGCGTTGAGAACCTAGCCCAACTCTGTTCTTAATTAAATGCTGCTAGACTAGCATTTTATTGGTGCATTGTGGTTTGCCATGCATACGCACTAGCCTAATGCTTCCTATGGGGCAGCATTGGATTGACTGAATTCATAAAGATGGATGCTCCGCCAAGAAGTCTGGGTTGCCGGATAGAGAAGCACGAGATGGAGGAAATGTAAAACTGCCTTCTTCATGCACTCAGAGGGGGCCGACTGGATACTATTGCTTTAGAAATGCATGTTTGTGTTCCTATTGCTATGTTCCGTAAAGAATAAAACTGAAATTTATATTAACTGGATATATTAATTCTTCAAGATTGAGAGAAGTTACTTTTTATTATTGGTAAATGTTTACAATTGTATTGATGACGTATTTTTTTTTTTTTCTCTCCTAGGTGAATGAACTAATTCGAGAACAGACTCATCTGAAATCCGAGTTGAGACTTGAAGACTTGGGTGAAGAAACAGGAGCAGAGCGCTGTGAATCTTTTTCACAAGCTGCTTCTGACTCTTCTTCGGTTTCCTCAAGTCCACTTAATAAAAACAGGAGAGGTTTTATAAACTCTGATCCAAATGATAAAGCTAAATCTCAGACCCCACCAAGCAAAACTGTGTTCAGAGCTTCAGTAGCGTTGACACCAAGCGCTCCTGTTAGACCTGGAGTGTCTCCATTTATTAATCTGGATTCACCAGAGGCTTCTGAGAAGTGCAAAGAAGAGTCACCAGAAAGAACGGAACCAGTTCCCTCAACGTCCACAACAGAGGAGAGTCCCAGGTGGACTGCTGAAGAGAACAAAGAATTGCAACAAGTAATTCGAGAAGTAAGTTGTCATTTCAATACGCTACTTAACAAAGTTGAAATGACGAATATAGTTGTCATAATAATCTATTTTTGTAGCGAACATGTATATATTTTAAGGCATATTCATGAGTGCATAATTAGAAACAGAATATTTTAATAGAGGTTAACTTGGGTCGAATAGCTTTGGTCTTTTGCTGTTGTACTAGAATTACCAATGTGAGGAGCAATCCAACAGCTGGAACTCTTAAGTTGTGAAGGCTTGGACCATCCTATTAAAACAATTAGCACAAACAGAGTTTGTTTGCGAGAATATTATGGAAAAACATTCTGGAATTGTTAGAATGAATAAAGGTGTCTAGGTACCAACCCATAGATTGTAGTCAGGGATGTATTTACCACCAAGCATTTGCCTAGGGCGGCACTTTCAGGGGGGGCGCCAAAAACGCCACCCCAAGCTCCTAGACAAATGCCTTGTTTGCCTCATGTTCTGGGGCTGTGTTCACCTTACTGTGAGTGAGTATAGCGAAAGTGTGTGTCTTTCAGTGACAATGGGTGTGTCTGGATGTGTCAGTGTGTGTCATTTTATGTGTATCTGAGAATGTGTGTCTGTCAGTGAAAGTGTGTGTTGGTTAAACAGTGTGTGCTAATGGCTGTGTATCTGTCAGTGAGTGTATATCAGTGCATGTATCAATGAGGGTACGTGTCTGTCAGTCAAAAAAGTGGCCTTGACCCGAATTGGGGGGGGCAAATTTAGATTTTTGGTGTGCCCGAATTTAGTCGTGCCTGGGGCAGCACAAATCCAAAATACACCACTGATTGTAGTAAGGGCAGAGGGGGATGCAATAACTAAGAATTTTGGGCGCCAGCTGTCCTGATATGTTCATGGTTACATGTTTTTTTTTTTTCCCCTAGTGTATTCTGAAACATTAAACTTGTTTTTCTTGTCAACTGGTGGGCGTGTACTGTGCGCGATATATAATGTCACATTGTTTAATACAATGTGTATTTTGTTTCCCACGTGTTTGAATGCAAACAGAGCTACTATGTAAAATGTGATATCGGAATAATAAGGTCCTGGCTTTTTCAATACATCTTGCATTTTTCAGTGTGCTAGACACATGATAGGGGAATAGAAAGACAACAGTTTAATTGTTATGGGTGGCATGTTTGATCTAATGTGAATAATTTGCTGCCTACACTAATCGTTCTGTGCCGCTTTGAATGTTCGACAACAGAAAACATAGAACTAATATTCAGGTGTAGTGGTAATAAAATATGCCTATGTAAACATAGTTGCCTTGACTACAGTGACAAAGAACAAATGGAGCAACATGTGACAGTAGCTATAATCTTTTAAATGTTTATTTTAATATTTAAATTGAAATGCATGTGTATTTTTTATTTTTATTTATGCATAGTAAACACGAAGGTGCGTGTGTATGCTATATTTTCTATAATGTGTATGTGTGCTTTTGAAATAGAGGTGTGAATTTGCAAATATAGCGTATGTCTCTGAAATAAAGGTGAGAATTACACACTTAGCATAAGCCTAGTTTAGTAAGGTCTAAATTGAAAATGTGTATACAGTATAGTGGTTCCCCCCCCCCCCCCAAATGGCATTGGCAGTTTTCCACAATTTACTCAATTTCTGCATGCTACATTGCAAAGTAGGTAAACATGCAGTAGATAATTATGAGTATCAGTTTCTTGCTTCCAATGGCCGATAATGGGAATGTGTACTCTTGCTTGTGGTTCATCCAGTGTAATATGTAGATTAATTTGTAATCGTCAATGCCGATGTCGCCCACACTCTTGGAAGAAAGTTTGTCTGCTTTGACAAAAAGTGAAGGAAGAGTTCAGAATTTTATCAAATTGTTCCCCCACCTGCCCCCCCGTTTGGTTAATACATTTATTAATCCATACTATTTAAACACATCTGCATGTATAAACGTGTTAAGTGAAAACACGTCTTGGTAACTTTACTTTGAGTAAGCCTTAAACACTTGGCAAAAAGTATATTTGTTTGCAGCAACGTTTCTACGTGTGTGTGTATGTGTGTGTGTGTGTGTGTGTATGTATATGTATATAGTGTTTATTAGTATTATTAACTTTCCTACAACCCCTCCCCAGATCAAAGAATCTATTGTTGGCGATATCAGACGTGAGATTGTGAGTGGACTTCTTGCAGCAGTGTCATCTCCATTGCGGTCATCAGATGGAAAAACAGATGGGAGAATTTGAAAAAGGCAAGTAACAAATCCAGCTTTAAAAGGGAATGCATGAAGAGTGAGGGATGGGTATTGCCAAAGGATGAAATCTGGTCAACGCTTTTAGGCAGGTGTTATGTTTAACTGTCCAACTGTCTTATTTATTTAATGTAAAAATTAGTTGAGCATCACTCCCCTTCTACCCCCTCTCTAAACATACTAGGGCAGCTTCTCATCCAAGGATGAACAGTCCACAATCGATAACCCACTATTAAATGTTAAATTACATGTTACGGTTTAAATATATGGATATTGACAAAACTGTTTTTGTATTGAGGAGAACCAAGGACCACAGATATTGTATGTCTTATTCACTTGTGAGTTGTCTTATTAAGCTGAACTGTTCAATTATTCCATAATTTGAAGTTGCACAATATTGGTTTATTTAACAAATTAAAAAAACCTACGTTGTACTTTAGTGTTGCTGTTAGGTGTGAGAATAAATCTTACTGCAGCTGTAAAGTGATTGTAGTGTATCTAAAACTTTACTAATGCTGATATTTAATATTTTTTCCTTGTTTGCATTAAACAAAATGTGAGTTTTTGTTTAGACACATTAAATCAGGGCTGTCCAACCTGCGGCCCCCCAGATGTTGCTGTACTGCAACTCCCTTGATTCCCTGGCTACCTTTTTAATTGAGAGAATCATGGGAGTTGTAGTTCAGCAACATCTGGGGGGTCGCAGGTTGGACAGCCCTGCATTAAATCTAAATACTTAAACCATTTTTTTTTTTTTTTTTTTTTTGTGTTCTTGATTGTGAGTAATGCATCACACCCAATGTGTATTCTTAACGCACAGGTTGTACTCAACTTTACCACCCATCTGTTGTAGTTTATTGGATGGTAATGGGGTTTTATAACTTTTTTTTTTTTTTTATTTAGCAACTCCTACTTTTCTGTTACTGTGAAAGTGTTCTGCACAGAATTACCTTTTTACTGTTTACATGTAACAACGTACCCACTAGACACATGATTTACAGATGTCATTATCAGACCCCATATAACTTGTATATAAATATATACCTTTTTTTTTTTTTTCTCTCTAGCCTGCAGTCCACATGAAATGGTTCATTCTTGGCGACCCTCATTAGGATCCTGGATGAAGCTGGTTGTCACATGATAAAACAATTCAGGACAGAATTATGCTGCTGATACAATCTACTGTTTTTTCCTTTATTCCTTTTGGCCATTGTGTACATGTTAAACTTGGGCACTTTGCTTAGCGTTTTGTCCATAAGAGAACTGGGGAGGTTTCGACAAATATTTATTTTCTTTACTGACTATTTTTTCACCTAAATCTTTGCCTCCCTCGAAACTTGAACATTTCCTTTTATTTCCAAATATTGTCAGGCATTCACACTGCTAGAGGAAATATAAAATGCTGCAAAACTTACGCCAAAAGGTGAAATGGCTAATGGAGAGAGCCTGAATAGGTCTGTTTGACACTGACCTCCATGAGGTAAAGACTGTGCAATAAATCAATGAATTTCGAGAGCTTACAAAGAACATTATTTTTTTTTCTTTTTCCTTTTTCTGTCTGCTGCTGTGTAGTGCCACTTTGGACAAGCCTTCTTGAAGATTTGCTTAATTAACGTTAAATTAACTTTTTTGTTGTGTATGTTTTGTTATTTGTGTGGTAGATTCATGGTTTACCTTAAACTACTTTTTTAAGTTCTTACACTGAAATCTTCATCTTCATTCACAAGATTATTTAAACATTTTATTCAGTTGTCCTCTAGCTCACAACCTTCTCAGTGTGCCATATTTTAACACTATATTTTGTTTATGATTTTTTTTGACAATTGCCTTGAGGTTTGTTCATTTTCAATGTGCCACACACATTTTAGTGTTGACTGCAAAGGGATAATTACCCCTCTTGACACATTTTGTGGCAAAGCTGTTCAAAGCAAAGTCATGTTATGGCACCTGATTGCTAATGAATATTAAACCTTTGGGGTTTAGTCACTAAGTTGTTCTGCTGAGCTCCAATCAAAGACTAGCTAAAGATATTAACGTTATTTGCGAAGTCTAAAAGACAAATTGTATACATTTGTGTTATACTGAATACAAGGGCTGGTTTCTAAATATATTAAACAATAAAGTATTTATTTTCCATATATATATATTTTCTGTTGTATTTCTATTCTCAAACGTTGATAAACACGAGGAGGGCAAGATTTTGGAAGAAGACATTAAGAGGAGGATCCTGTACACCTGCCCTCAGTGATGTTTTTTTTCACACAAAGATGCATGGAAACGGTTTCTACCACCGCTTCATTCACATCTGAATGTTGAGGAATTAATCTGTTCTTGTCTGAAAGGTCACCAGAATTTGAATAATTCATTAACATAAACAGTTGTGGAGCATCAACGTTTCAGTACCTTTTCTGCTACTGGCTTTCACTTTTGTTTTTATTAATTATGGTGATTGGATATTTTATTCGCTAAATACCAAATTTTATGAGTGATTTAAAATCTACTCTAAAGGTCTCCATAACTCTGTGTGTGTGTGTGTGTGTGTGTGTGTGTCTCTCTACACTCCGTCTTCTTGTAGTAAAGTTTATTGCTTTATTAATCCTTTAACAAACTGTCCACAACACTTTGTGGCAATAGGTCCACTTTGGGACTTTACTAAGGACCAACAAAAAATAAAGGAATAAACTTCACTACAATAAGACCAGGTGTGCAGCCAAATATTTACAAACTCTGTGAATGTCTAGCACCCAGCTAGTACCTATTGCATTCCCGGTGCATGTCAACAGAAATATAGTCATCAATATCCAGATAGCACTCCCAGGACTTCATCCACATTTCTTAAAATATTACTTTTATTTTCTCAAATTAAACGGAGTATTGTGTGCGAACTGAAACACTGACTTTTAAAAACATTTTTGAGCAATAAAGTTATATTATAAGAAATTTGGATGAAGTCCTTGGAGTGCTATCTGTATATTGGATACTCAATCTCTTTATTTTCCCTGTGCATAGAGGCAGTACACACCTGAGGTTTGTTTAACCTTGTTTAATAGGACAAACAGTCTACAATTTGAAAGTTAACTCTCCTAACCTTCCTATAGCCTGAAAGGCCACAGTAACTCCATAGCCCCAGTTCTCTGCTCGCCAGAGTAGGCAGTGTTCCTGATAGTGGTGAGAGGGCTCCAATAGGCAGTTTCACTGTTTTAATCCTGCTAGAAGCCAGTCAGTAGAACATACATGTACAAGTTCTATCTAAATCCACGACGGGTGCCAGACTTTACCAAAGTTTGCTTTATGTGCATACCTGTGTTGCTTCCTCACTGCAATGCCCGTACAGTCTCTTTAACAATATTATAATTCTAAATGATCCATAATTTATTATAGGGTAAACCTATTCTGCAGCACTTGACAATTATATAATCTGTCGCACAACTTGTTTAATCCATTGCAACCAGTATCAGATTAGTCAACGTTTCAGACCTCACTGTTTTCTCAAGCTTTTAAATTATATATTTATATACTTTACCTAAAAGGTAATATTTTAGCATAACATTTTAACTCAAAAATAAAGTGCCTTCTATAGCTTTATTTTAATTTTGTTTTTTGTTTTTTTATTATTTTATCAGTTCAGTCAGTGTGCTGTTTTATCCTGGCATTTATTTTTAAGCATGTGGCCCGTCACATTGTTGAAGTGCCGCAGCTACCAACTGTGCACCTGATCAGAGATGTCCATCTGGTGTGTGTCCCTAAGTGGGAGGAACACCAATTTACCCTAAAGCTTGCACACAAACCTAACCCAAACTACAGGTTAAACATTCATGGCAACGGTAAAACTTCAAAACGTGATATTAATCCATATTGTACTATATCCTTTAGGGATTATTCCTAAAATCTAGGGTGAACTGTAAAATTAATGAATGCTTTACTGGAATATTTATAGACTAAACCAATTTAGTAAAATACATCTTAAATTCCAGAAATGTCCATGCTATTTAAGTTCTAATCATTCATGCATTGATCAAAAATTATCCAATTTAGTTAGAGCTCCATAAATCATGCAGAAAGAGATCACATGGTTACACGTTTACCTAAAAAAAATAAAAACGTGTGAAAAGCTATTTTTACTCCAATTCAGTTAAACCTTCAGTTAAACGCAACCAGTGAAACCTTTGGAATCCTCACCACTGTATCACTACGTTTTTGTTAAATGAAAGCCAATATTGTTTCCCAGAGTTTCATAAACACATTCAAATGAGAGAAAATATATATATCAAATTTGAACTAAACTCTATAGTGTTTGTAAGAAAAGGTTAATATTGTACTACAGTCCTGATAAAGGCTTCAAACCAAAGTTTTCTTTGAATCCTCCAACGCATTAGCTTGTTGAAGACTATAATTTGCAAAATTGATGTCTCACTTTTCATTCTTCAAAATCGTTGATTCTGGAAGTACACTGGCATGGTAAGCTATGAGGTCTAGACGCTGAATTTGCTATAAGCGAATTCTGACGTTCTCATTTTGCAAAGTTCTCTTCATTTCAGCTGACAAATTTCCTCCGTGGTTCACTGTATTAATTCTCAAACACATTGAAACTATTTTTAAGTGGACCTAATCATGACAGTTGTAGCCTAGACTACCAGGCTGTCTACTATAAATCAAACCACAAGGCACAGACGTAGTGAGTAGAGAATGCCACAGTCATTGCCTCCAATTAACATTAAATTTATATTGAACCGTATAACATTAGGCAATTTTTTTTTTTCTTTCAACACTGGGTTAACATAACCCTAAATAATTTCCAGACTGTTATTAGCATGATTGACCATCAACAATTTAACCTTTCCAGCAACAGCTTGCTCCCAGGGATCCCTGTGTTGGAACCGATCCAACAGCTGGGACAGAACTATCTGCCCAGCCCCTTATTTAGGCTAAGAGCACTTCTTCTGCCTCAAAATCTCTTACCAAGCCTCCATTAGGCATCACCACATCCTCATTGTGAGGCCAAAGACCAGGGCTGCCCAACAGGTAGATCCCCGGATGATGTAGAACTACAACTCCCATCATGCTTTGTCATTCTAAATGTATTCTAAAAGCATGCAAAGCATCATGGGAGTTGTAGTTCCACAACATCTTGGGATTTTCCTGTTGGGCAGCCCTGCCATAGATCTTCCCCAGGGGCAAGCTACCACCAAGGCTGCGACAACTATCTCATCCGACATGGTCTAGCCCCAATTCTGGTTAAGAGCCCCTCTTCCGGGTCAATATCTCTCACCGAGCCAACATTTGGCTGTCATCTAATCCTCCTTGTGAGGCCATAGACCATCCCAGGAGCAAGCCACCGCCAAGGCTGCAACAGTGATCTTCTCAAGCACTGTCATCTTTGTGACCCACCATCTCTGAAAGAGGGCAAACTGTGGAAGTATCAGCACAACACCACAGGTCCCATAAACCACCACATTAGCGAGGGAGGGACAACAACCTGAGGGGATAGTTGCAAAACTAAAATGGCTAAAGTGTAACTGTTACACCTGCCTACCCATGCCCTCTGCTCCCTAGGCCTCTCCCCCTTTCTATATCCACCATCTTGGACCAAACTAGTTTTACCCCACGGACCAGTTCCATAATAAGCAGCATGTCCTTTTAAATCACCTGTACCAGGTCCCACTGTGGGACCAACCCAATTTCTTTCACTCCAGCAAGAATCACCATGATTTCAGGTGGGCTGTCCCGGAGAATGGAGGCAAAACTCCGTCCCACCACATACCCCGGCCCCCTAACAACTCCACCTGCAACAGTTCCTCAGGAAAGCCCAGCTGCAAGCCCCGTAGCCTAACTGCAACACTCCTTTCGGACCAGTACATAAAAGAGTTGCCGATGGCCACGTATTTCGTGCCCACTAGACCCCAGAACCTACAGCAAGCGATGTGGCCATACAAATTTCTAAAATCTTTAGGATTCCCAGCGCCCGATACACTGAATGACCAGGTCACCCAGAGCTTGGAGTGCTGCCTCGAGTTGCAGACCCAATTCTAAAAGAATGTGTCCTAAAGTCCCCATCTGGAAGACCCAATACCGCCAAACCTTTAACTTGTAGAAATTGAAACTTGGAAAGAGATATACTATACCCCTGCACTATCAAAGACCCTGCCCCAGCCAGACGCACTGACAGATACCCCACCAGGCAGACCACTGGGCAAACAGCAGTACCCGAAACGCAATGGATAACTACACGTACCCCGTTTCCCAGCACATCCGTCCTGTACTTTCTTCTTCTAGTCCTCCACCTCCTTATTTTAATTTTATCATCCGTTTTTAGGTCAACTGACTCCTCCAGAGGAAGTTAAGAGAACCTCAATTGCTCACCCTTCCACATCCTCTTCTTGATAACCACATTCCAATGGACTCCCAAGGAGTCCAAAAAGTTGCAAAAGTGAGGTGAGCCATGTCCAGCACCTATTCCAACAGAACCTCAGCTTCCCCCTTGCTCTGCTCCTCCCCTGAAACAAATTACCCCGCCATTACGTGAACGACCCCCCAACCTCCAGGATTGTAAACTGGTCACCCCATTGTGCGCCTGTCACCCAGTGGGTGTATGAGAATGTAAAAATGAACCCTCACTATTGTTGACTGGCCACTGGTGACCTTCGTGGTGGTGCTCAGGGATCCTGCAAGCTTTGAACCACTAAAATGGCTGTATCCTCATCCAGAGTCCTGTGATCCTGCGGCTTTTCACTGAACTCGACCTTCCTGTAAGAAGAAACAGACCTGGTGTGTTTTGCCTCCAAACACGTGACCACTGCCTATACCTGGCATGCTTACTAAAAAGCCCAGCAGCATTATCCTGGGGACTCCAATACCCCTTGGACTGAACCCGGGACCTCCCAGAAGGGGCATGAGTGCCTACCACATGAACCCCCACCCTATCCTAATCAATCCCACCTGAGGCATACACTGACCAGCTAACACTGTGGAAAAGCCAACTACCCTACCTCCCGAAAACCCTCTGCCATGGGACATGTGCACTCTCCTTCTAGGCTCCCCTTTCCAAATAACTACCACTATAGTAACCTCATAACGTCCCTACCCGAACCCCACTGCACCATAGCCGCCTTCCTGTTCTTCCCAAACTCTGACCGGTGCCCCTTTCATTTGACCCCTGCTCCAGAGAAACAGCTCCCCAGGTAATGCCTAAAAAAGTTGCCTACATCCCCCATAGCCATGCGACTCAGGGCTGGAAGGGACCAAAGGAGATAAGGCCGAACCCCAAGCTACCCCAGTTACTCGCCTCCTTCCTTGGGTGTGCCGTATCCTCTTGGACCGCGCAAGCTGCCTCACCGTAACTCCCCTCAAACTGCCAACCACAGCTGCCTCTGAATTCCTGTGCCTTAAAGCCAGTCCAACCGAATATCCTCCTGGTAGGCCTCAGCTGCCTCCGCACCCTCACTGCCTAAACTGTTGTTCCTCCCGGCATAACGGACCTCCACTTCTCCTGGATGCTCGGTGCAGGCCCTCGACTGCCACCTGAACCAGAGTCTGACTTTTACAGCACCCTTTCTCCCCGCTCGGGTCCTCTCCCAGGCTGCATCACTGGCCGGTGCTGCATGTCCCTGCAGCGAGTTCTGTTCCACTGAGGCCTCCATGATAACATCCACCATAAACAACACCTCCCGGGTTCCGCCGCTCCAGGCTCACACGTAGTAAAACTCAGCTGCGAGCTGCGATGCAGGCCTCTCCTCCATCAGGCTCATCGGGACTCAAGCACTGCGGTGGCAAACAGCACTACAGTCTCTTCCAGTCACCCAGGAACCACACCCTGCCATGCTGTATTCTTTGCACACAGCACTTACAGACAACAACATGAGGGGACAGTTGCAAATTTAAAATGGCTAAAGTGTAACTGTTACACCAATAGATATGGGCTGCGCCACAGGGAGTAATAGGACTTCTCTTTTTGTATTTATATTTACTTTGTATTACACAGCCTTGTTACAATGCTGCCGCCCATCCCATGTGTTCCCTATTAAGGGTTAATACGTATATAGGGGTGTATATAAAAAATACCCCTCTCTGTCTCATTAGAGATATCTTTGCCAGAAGCTCAAGGAAGCAGGCAACAGGGTCAGTGTTAGGACCCGCTTAGGGGGGTCTGCCTTGACGTTGGCCATTGGAGCAACTAAATGACCTCCATTTGTCTAAATATACATAGGGATTAAGGAGAGAGCGCAGGTAACTTTTTCTTTTCTTTCGGTTATACTATATATTGGGGCTGATGTGTACTGTAGTCATTGTTGCCGGCCCAGTAGTGATGGGAGTGAGCGCAGGACTTCTGTTTTTGTATTAGTAATAGGATTTAGTCAATAACAGGAAGTACAGTTATATAAAAAGAAACCTTTAGGTTCACACCAAATGGTATATTTATGGTATATTCAACAAGGGATATGGATTCCTAAGGCTTGGGAGTGGTATTCGTAATCAGTCTCTCCGGTATTCAATCATATAAAGCGGAGGGAAGAAGTGCAATATGTATCATAAAAAGTGGTTATGGTGACGTAATAATAATGCCCTCACAGTTTAGAGCTATGGACAGCTCTAGCGTCTAGCGCTTGTAGTGGTACAATCCCACTTCGGGATATAATGTAGATGTCAATCTCAGGTTTAACTGGAGCTTAAATGACAATAAAAGTAGGAAGGCGACAATAGTGCTCTCAATAGAGTAAAAACAATATGTAAAAGATATAAAGAATATACTCTCAAACGATAGAACAGGCTGACTGCTCTATGATATCAGCTTTGGTGGTATGATCCCCACCTTGGATTTCTTTGGAGTGATGATAAAAAGCCAGGTGAAAATAAAAGAAAAGAACTATGAAATAATTAAAAAGAAAATTGGCACAAACCTAGGTATATTAGTCAAAAAAATTCCTTTATTTTAAGTGCAGAGTAAAACATCCAATAATGCGTTTCACCGATGTAGCTTTTTCAAATGGGGTAAGAAACATACAACCTGGCTACATAGGGTTTAAATAGGGATATGGTAATTTAAATTTGGCGCCAAAAACTCAATCATGGGCTGTCCCCATTAAAATGCAATCACTTTTTTGTAAAGTGCAAATATAAATATTATATATATATAATTCTACCTCATTACTATTTTGTTGTGGAAGATCACACAAGAGATCTTACAAGTGGGAATCTAAACCACTGTAGGCTCAATATACTGGAGCTGGAGTTCCATTCAATGAATTGACAATTGCTCACTTATGTGTTGTATGTGACGCATTTGAATTGACACATTGCACTGCACTACTGGATCCCTTCTTTTCTGCTCTTTTATATCTGTAATGGAGCTCCAGTACTCCGACCGAGTACCTCCGCCAAGTCTGCTTCCTTGTAGCTATCACGGACCCTGAAACACTTCACACCCAGACGCCAAGGCTTGACTGGGATCACTTAGGGCCTTTTCCACGCTGGACCAAACACCAGACGACACCTGGCGAAGGTTAAACAGCAACTCTTTAATGAATCCAGCACACATAGTTTAAGCCCCCAACAGCCTCATTTACATACAATAGGTTACATAGATTACTATAGTACAAGGAAGGGTGGGAGATTGAGGAGGGACAGAGCAGCTAGATTAAACTGGTCTGGCAGTGTCCCTGGGACAACACCCTGCTGGGGAAACAATAGGACAGGAAAAAGGGGGGAGGGGGAGATGCACAGACCAGCAATACATTCAACATACCCTGCACAAATAATAGGCACAATGTGACAAAACACAAAAGGAATTTGGGAGCCCACCCATAGTGTCTGTCTTCCATCCCCAGTGATGGTGACTACCGTCACAATATCCATATATGGAGTGAAGGCACAGTTTGAAACACTGCATGGTTCACTTTGACAAGAGACAAGAATATCTTGGTATACAAGATTTTATCTTTTTAAGTGTATTATCCGTTAAAAAGATACACTTTTCCTTTTGGCACATTCTGTTTCTTATTTTTTTCTGTCATTTAGTATTGTAGACTAGCATATTTCAAAGCTGCCTGTGAAGCAAGGTTTTCTTGAATTTGTGAGCAGTGTAAGCAAAGTTTTTTTAATGTAAACCTATTTTTGTATGGAGTATGTGTGTGCAGAGGTGTATTTGTATGTACTGTTGCCATTAGAATGCAGTGGTGTACTTCTATGTAATGTTTGCGTTCGGATGTATGTTTTTAAATGCAGGTGTGCTTCTGTGTGTAGTGTTTGAAGGGATTGTTTGTTTATAATTTAGGAGTTTGAATGCAGGGGTGTGTTTGTAATATCTGTGTTTGATTTCTGGGATGTGTATACATATATACTTACACTCACACTCAGATATACACATAGGTACACACACACTCACTCAGATATACACACACTGACACATACAAAGACCTTGGCACAAAAATACACAAAAATACACACTGACAGGGGTCTGTAATATTTCCATTTAAATGCTGGTGTGTTTGTATGTAGTGTTGACATTGAAATGAGAGTGTACATTTGTGTGAAGTTTTGGTGATTGAATGATGTGGTGTGTTTGTATATAATTTTGGCATTTGCTGGGATGTATGCACATAAACACATAATCTGCATATACATATACAGTTGTAATAAAAATTATTCAACCCACATTGAAAATCAGGTTTATTGTAAACATTTCCCCAAATTCAACTGAAATGCAACATATGACTTCTCCATCCTCAAAATTATTCCCTCATTAACCTATCGTTCCTGTAAGTTTTCTTGTAATTGTCCTATTTATAGTTAAATCCCCCCCCCCCCCTCTCATAATATTGTAAAGTGCTATGGAATCTGTTGGCGCTATATAAATGGCAATAATAATAATAATTCAACACCTTAAATAGAATCCCTCACAAGAGCACAAATATGCAAAACAGGTGTGGTCTCAAGAACACCTGATGCAACCAATAAAGTGCTTCATTACTTGCACCATGTGTGCTTGAGCTGGAACACCTGATATGCCTGAAATGGCCACAGGTTTGTTGAGGTCACATTTGACTGCGTGTTAGAAATATGGCCAAGTCAAAATACTGGTCCACAAAGTTAAGAGAGGAGATCACTCTTCACAAACAAGGAACAGGATACAAAAATATGGTGAAGACACTGAATGTTTCTAGAGACACCGTTGGAAGTATAGTTCGCAAGTTCAAAGTTGAAGAACCAGTTGTTACACTACCTGGACAGGGCAGAAAAAGGAAGCTATCAATGACTGCAACCATATTTCTGAGAAGGCAGGTTGTTAAAAATCCTTAAATTACTGCAAAAGACCTGCAACAAGAATTGGTGGCAACAGGCACTGAGGTTTCAGTAACCATAGTAAGGTGCTACTAAATGCAGTAGGTTTTCATGTCAGAACTCCAAGATGTACACTACTACTGGCCCAAAACCACAAGAAGAAAATGCTACAATATGCTCAAAATCTTATAAATAAGCCACAGAAGTTTTGGGGTTCTGTTCTGTGGAGCAATGAAACCAAACTGGATATTTTCAGCCCAATGGATCAGCAGTATGTCTGGATGAAGAAAAATGAAGCATACTCTGAAATCAACACTTCCTACAGTTAAAGATGGTGGTGTTCTGTGGCTGCTTGGCATCCTCTGGCACTTGAAACCTGCAGTGTGTGGAAGGCAAGATGGATTCATTAAAGTAGCAGGAAATCCTAGGAAATCTGTGAGGAAGCTGAAGCTTGGGCGTCATTGGACCTTCCAACAAGACAATGAACCCAAGCACATCTCAAATTCCATCAAGCCTTGGTTGCAGAAGAAGTCCTGGAAAATTTTACATTGGCCATCAGTCACCTGACTTGAACCCCAAAGAAAATATCTTATGGGATTTGAAGAAGGCTGTTGCAGCACCCAAACCCATGTATGTAGCTGAGAAGAAGTAACCAGCTTTCACTTCCTCCCAGGCTCTTGATACTGCAGGGGTCTGTTTGCGCTGTTAAAGTTTCTCTATTCAGCAATGCCCATAAGGTGGCCAGCTTTGCTTCTTAGGCCCATAGTTTACTTGTCCGTTAACTTATAAAACATCCTTTTGTAAAGGTACAGTGTAGATACTATAACCATTTAATCAAATTGCTTATTGTGTCGGGAGGATCCTGATACAGTTACTCAATTTAGTGTTAAACCATTTCCAAGCAATCTGGCACCTACTGTAGGTATGGTTAAGCCAGAGGTTAGACCCTTCCTTCAAACCATACCAATTCATACCTGCAATGAGAACTGTGTTAGGTTGAAAGCAGTCAGCTGACACTCTCAGCCAATCATTGCCACCATTGCTGTTTGAGTTAATGCTTTCTCATTAGCCCAATCAGCACAGAGGGGATGGGCTGCTGGGAACTCTTGACTAACATTAAAACATTAAAAATGGTTTAAAGACAAATGGAATGATGGTGCCAGTTTGACATCATACACTATAACCACTTCACTGACATGAAGCCGTCTCAGTGCCTAGCCCTAGAGTATCCCTTTCATAAAAACCTGGAAATGCAGAAAAGCCAATACCTGGGTACTTCTTTCAAGTCTATTTTGCCTAGCACTTGCTATTCCCTTGCTAGTTCTCTTCAATTCATGGTTTAGTAAATACATACCTCTGCTTCACTTATCAATGACAAATGACATGTATTTATTTGTGCTATTTATAGAAAAGCATCTTTCACTCTGTTCACTAATGTTCTACAACTTATCAAATTAGCAAGCGTGCCAATGTCAATTAAAAAATTACTTTTGTTTCCTTGTAATACATTTTTTTTTTAAATTACCAAAACACCAAAGGGTGTGCTAATAGTGCCACATTAGATATATTATCTTCTATACCTGCCCCTAGCCCTCCTCACTTTCTGATCTGTATCTGTTATAATCAAATATTAATGGCCCATCATCGATGCTCAGAGGGAGCTTATATTGCATTTTTGAGTAGACCGTCAGTAATGTACAGTGGATGTATCCACTTTTTCAAATCCCAGAGCACTAGGCCATTCAAGGCTAGCATTGCATTTTCAATTAGATTCTGAGTGAATCCTTGGCATGTGCAGAGCAAGGCTGGTACACAATTAGCTTATTATTCCTTTCAGCTTTGTGCGGAGAGGATCTAAGGGGCTGAGGAAAAAAAAAAGGCAGCTACAAGAAGTGCTATTGATGTCGAATAAGGGAGTTGCTCTTTTCATGCAGCTACATTTGCAAATACTGGAATTACAGCTGTTATCAAGTACCACTCAGAATCACTTAAAGGCGTGTGCCAGAGACTAGTCATTGGGACGACTGCTTTTTACAGGGAGTCTCTTTTTACACCTGCTATCAGCACAAAATGGAACCCAATAGCCCTAAAAAGATACAGTTTTCAGTTCCAGTATTTGAGAGTCAGTTGGATCCTGAGGCATCGGAACAGGTAACATTCTATTTTCCTCATCTTAATAACACAAAGGCGGACTCTACTAGTGACCTATCCAGTCTATTTTTCCTAAATTGTATTTGCCTTAATACATTTGACTACAGTGGGTAATATCTGAATCTGTCAGGTTTTCTTATTAGCATGTTATATAAGGTATATTAATGTTCATTATTTTTAAACTGTCTAACCTGTGTCCTGATAGAATGCCAAAAACATTTAAATAAAAATAAATAAATCAATAAGGCGTAGTGACTCTGCGTCTATGACCGTCTACAAATATATGTTTAAATCAAATATTTGGTCTAAAAATACACACTGCGCAGACATGATCGGAAAATTCCACTAGACCATTATTTCGAGATCAGTCTCAAAACCTAGAGGCCCAATAACGTATTTATATAATTCTGTGGCTAACAGCTGGCCTCTATATCCTTTATTGATAATTGTTAAATTATACTTTAGTTAGTTATTGGTCATATATCTGTACAATTATGAACAAAACATGTAAAAATATTGTGTGCTGTTTAAAATGTACATTATAAAACTTTTGAGTGTAATCAAGTTTCAAATCAGTATTTAACTGCCCATTATGTTGGTACACAAAGGGTTACTCTGCCAGTTTGAATCACCTGCAGATTAGATTATTTATGTTTATGGAATAGAGCACAATATTGTTTGCATTTGAATGGGGATATATAGCTATAGAAATAGATTTTTTTATTTGTTTCTTCATATTTTCGTTTTTTGTTTGTTTGTTTGTTTGTTTTTGTCTCTTTTTTTCTTTTCAATTTTTATTGTAATTTTCTTTTCTTGAATTAACATTTTTTAACTTATCCGAGGTTATACCAAAGTTGTTGAACTATAAAACAACTCAAGCAATGAAGATTACTAAAAGTATATTCTGCATCATTTTATTTATATATTGTAATTGTGTTCTGAAGGACAGTTCATTAGTTTAGAAAACTGAATGCTTCTCCATAATGTTTATTCTACATAATGAGTGAGCTAATATCTAGCCATATTCTGTAAATTAATGATTACTGTTATTTATAGCAGGAAGAAAAAAGCTTTTAAAACTAAAATGTTATTTTTATGCCCTCCTTTAAACATTGATTTTTTTATATTCGGAGATGCAGCTCTGAGACATTTAGAGTACATGGAAGTATCACATTTCAGCATAGTCTGTCCTTCGGCTGCTTTTAGAGACAGTCTGAATTATTGTAATGGCTGTTTTGAAAATTGTATAATAAAATAAATTGTATTTAATTATCATACGTTTGCTAATAAGAGATGCATTATATAACCATTTCACCATTGTCACTATTGCTAAAATATTGTGGCCATTTTTTTTTTTTTTTTACTATTTACGAAATGTAAACCTTCTTATATATTATGATGTCAATGGGTCTTATAACACATTTAAAATAAATTGGTTAAAATGCAATATTTTCATTAAAGGGCACTGATTTTCCCAGTTACGTATGTGTACGTATCGGTAGTTAATTAGAAACGCCACGCAGTTTGAATGATGGAATATTCACACTTAACTTTGAAGCAGGAAGTTTCTGTATGAGGAATCAGGAAATGACAACAGGAAGGACATAAGGCCTTAATTTATTACTTTTTAATACAATTACAAAAAAAATCACAATCTGTAAATGATTTATCTACAAAAATTCAGAGACTTTTTGATGACTCTGAAGACAAACCATTTCAAATGTTTTTCTAACAGATTGTGATAATTTGAAAAGTTTATCCAAAAGAATTTAAATAGGTTCCCCTAGGCCTGCTTAAATTATTCTATGAATGAAAATCTTAAATCTTTTTTTATTTTTCTTACTGTTTAAACAAAAACTACTTCATATCACATAAAGACATATTTCATCTATAATTTATAATTTATATTATTGTAAAATTGTGTTCAGGCTTCTTCATAAGGAACAGCAAGAATTAAAAACAACACACAAAATAAAAACACACACATGGGACCCACAATAATAGAAACTTGAATGTAATTGCATAGCATTTCCCCTACTCTGGTGTTTGGCTGACATAACGTAGAAAAAAAGTAACATGAGAGACCCCAGGACTCTACCTGTTCAGATGGGAAATGAGAAGATTCCCCTATGATCTCATGCCATAAATAGGAATGTGAAGGTCAACCAAGTGGGTTATAGAAATATTCCCACCTATTCTTTTCACTATCCAGTGTTCAGGAATGTAGAATAATTAAATGAATGGAGAGTTCACCTAGTCCAGGCATAGGCAACCTTCGGCACTCCAGATGTTTTAGGCTACACCTCCCATGATGCTTTGCCAGCATTATGGGTGTAAGAACATTATGGGGGATGTAGTACACAACATCTGGAGTGCCAAAGGTTGCCTATCCCTGACCAAGTTTATCTCCCCCATTTCTACACTTCATGAGCAGCAGAGTTGAAGGTAATTGGAGAGCTTACATGCTCTCTTGCTCATTTAACTTATTTAATTTAAAAAACAAACCTATATAATACCTTAAAAATCAAGGAAATAGAGCCAACCAGAAACCTGCGTAGATTAGTAGCTTTAACCCAATGCTACATTTTTTCCCCTTATTAAAATAGTATATACTTTATTTTGAAAGCTGGATGTTTAGCTACCTCATATAGATATAGTATTAATAGTAAATAACCGTGACGTGCAATGTTTGCAACCACTGACGTCATAGGTTTAAGCTTTGTTTCCTTTCCCTTCAAGAGGAGTAATAAATGGGACAATGTGATTGGCTGTTGTTTTGGTTTTTTTTTTTTTTATTTGTCTTTGCTTATTACAAAGCATGCTATTGTTTCTTTGATTATTTATTTATTTATTTTCGCATGTCTTTGCAGTTTCATTCCTGAGCTGCTTGCCCCTTTACAGCTATACAGCTTGTTCATTTAAGTTTGGTTTTGAACTTTAAGACGGTTATGCACTAAAGTGAGAAACTAAAGTGCATTGAAAGTGAACTTCAAATTTAAGGTCACAACAGTTAAACTGGAAAAAAAATCTCTAACCGCTATATTTCCAGTTTAAATACTTTGGCTTTAAATTTGAAATTCACTTTGAACTCACCTTAAATTCACTCTTTAGTGAATAACCCGGTTAGTCTTCAATTTGTTCTGAAAAAAAAAGTGATAATATTTGTTGCTGCAAATTCAACGTTCTCAAAGAAACAAGCATCCAGTTCAAGGCTTTTAAAAAGCAGAACAAAAAGGAGTAAATGAGAGAGTTGAGGCACTTATTAGACATTTTTCATACATGAGAAGCCAATAAAAGGGGTTAGGAGTGGTAAAAATGCTAGATTTTAATTTATTTAGGGAATAAGCCAGATCAATACAAATCTACCCTTTCTATCATCTGTGATGTATTCTTGCTTATTACATATTAAACT
Source organism: Pelobates fuscus (assembly GCF_036172605.1). Lineage (NCBI taxonomy): Eukaryota > Metazoa > Chordata > Amphibia > Anura > Pelobatidae > Pelobates > Pelobates fuscus. The sequence continues at coordinate 49,523,012 of NC_086324.1, forward strand.
TTCCTGTTATTAGAAGAAATGAAAAAAAGTGTGCATGCCTTTTAGAAAAAATTCGGACATTCCATGAGCCATTGGAACTTGTGCTCTGTGCTTAAGTTTTGATACAAGGATGCCCCCCTGTCCCAATAAAAATATTGTCTGAGTAGTAATACGTAGTCATAGGCCTACACCCATGTCACACGGGGAAGCCATGCTTCTCATTGACTGCACTTGTACATGTGTGGCATGCACGAAGTGCCTTCTTTCGGCTTGGCTGCACTTTTACTCACAACATTCCATAAAGTAAAGTGATGTCACTGCTGAGCTGAGCAGATCAGAGATGTGTTTTTATTGGTTCAGCTCTCCCATTAAACATAATAGAAATGTTTTGATTGGCAGAAAGTATTTCCACTGCTTTCTTGTCTGCACAGAAATCACTCCAATTATAAATCATAGTGATTTTCAGTAATATGTGGACATTCGGTGAACAACGGTGAATATGGCTTTGTTAACATTTGTATCTTATTGCATATATTTGATGAATTTTGAAACGTATTACATTAAAATGAACCTCATATCCAGCCTGGAGAATCCCTTTAACCTTTATACCACTCATGCCGCATGTATGCCTTGACAAAGGAAAGTACTATTTATGGCAAATGAAATGATTATCATTGTCTGAGGTTTGTACCTATATGTTTTGCCCAGATAAGAAAAAGAAGACCGACACCTGCATCACTGGTTATTTTGAATGATCACTCATCCCCACCAGGTTAGTAAATGTCTCTGTAGAAACCACAAGTATATATCAAGTGATAGCGAAGGCTGTAACCCAGCATAGATAATCTGAAACTTTGTATCAGTGGTTGGATATTTAGAAATAAGGGGAAAGGTGGCTTGGATCCATGGGCTTGATTCTCTAAAGAAGGAATTATAGAGAAATGGTTAATTAATTGTAAAGTTAAGGTAAAAATAGCTGAGCTGAATACATTGTTGGTTGAATAATTTGTCCTGTGCAATAACTTACTCTGATTTTTGCAATTCCCTTGTAAAATCTCTCTAATTTACAATATATAATGTATATTTTATATATATGTATCAAGGAACTGATATATGTATCACAGGACTTTGTAAATAAATCTATAAGTTCTGTTGTGCAAGTTTTAAACTTCAAGATTTATTTACAAAGTCCTGTGAGTGCCCCTTCCTTGATACTTATAGATTTTTTTTAATTTTTTTTTTAAGAGGAAGAAAAATGTATCTTTTTTTTTATTGAAAACATTAGCATTTCTCGTCCTCAGCATTACATTTTTTTATTTTTTTAAATTTAGTTTTTATTGATATCCGTTAAGCGTAACATACATAATTATAACATAACAAGGTATTAATTTCCACATTTGTATACATAACTGCTGTACAGAACATATTTTACATAAAATACTTTTACAAATAGTCATACTACTGCTGGATAGTGTGATAAAGTCAAGAATCTTTAGTTACGGGTGTACTGAAGAAAGTGCTGTAGCTATTAGTTCAGATTTTCCCTATCTGAATTCTAGACGGTCCAATTATTTCAGTGAGAAGTTTGGGAATGTCATAAATCCTATTCTGTGTTACATTCTGTGGTTGTTGATGACCAATTTATGTGAGGTTGTGGGTGGTTGGGGGGGTTGAGGTCGCGACTGCTGTCTGTGGATTCTGTGTGTTGGTTGTTGCTGCTGTAACTATGTGTGTGTTGGCTCTGCTCATTGTCTTACGCGGCCCTATTGTTGATCTTATAAAGTTGTTCCATGGATTCCAAATGTAGGTGAATTTACTATAGTTTCTAGACATGGCATATGTTATTTCCTCCATCTTTTTGATTTCCTCTACTCTGTGAACCCACTCTCTGATTGAGGATGGGAGATCCTGTTTCCAGTTTTTAGGGACAAGCTGAGCAGCCGCTATAATTAGGTGAGTGATTAGGATTGTCTCCACTTATTTGAGGTGAGGAGAAGGCATTAGTAGGAGAAAATATTATGGTGCAAAAGGGATTTTAGTGTTGCTGATTGTTTGGATGAGAGTGTGTATTCTTCTCCAGAATTTGATTACTATCAGACATTTCCATCACATATGTGCTGGATTGGCCTCTGATTGGTGGCATCTCCAACACTGATCTTGAGTTGTGTGGTGTATTTTGTGAATTTTTGCGGGTGTGTAGTGCCAGCGTGCAATGCGTTTTTAGTTGCTTTCTTGTGTTGAAGTGGAAGTGGTTGTTGTGTGTGCTTTCGTAAAGATAGTCTGACATTATTGCAGAGTTAGGTCAACCTGTAGTTCTTCTGTCCAGCGTGTAGCGAATCTGGGGAGATCGGGGTCTTATGACTCCCGAGTCCCGAACCTGCCTGTACGTAATAGAAAGTAGTTTCTTTGTCAATGTGTGTGTGCTGCATATCTCTTCACATTTAGTCAAATCACGGTTCCCGTTGGGTATGAGATTTTGGCTCTTGATAAAATGTGCTAGTTGGTTGTAGTGTAGGTGTTGGTTACCCGCAGGTGTTGTGTTGGTTAGAATTTGTGATAGCAGTCTGATTTTACCATCCCAAATCCTGTCCCGGAGTTGTAGGTAAGTCCTGCCATGGTACAGAGTATACGCCACCCCTGATGCCCCTTCTTTGAATAGTGGATTGTGTGTGAGTGGGTATGGCGGAGAGGCATATGGTGATATCGCCTTTTTTTGTGAACGTTTGGACCAAACTTTGATCGTTGCTTTAATTGTTGGATGTTTTTTTTTGGTGTGAGCCATGGGATCAATCGTATGGGCGTTTCTAAGAATAAGTCTTCTAGGACTACCCATTGTTGCGTCGGGGAACCCTTGGTCCATTTATATATCCTAGTCATGTTAATGGCTTTAAGATATGAATCTACGTCTGGCAGGTTTACTCCTCCCTTTTCCCTTTTCCTGATTAAGATTTTGTGTGCTATTCGGTATTCGGGGACGTGTGTTGGACCATATGAAGTTTGTGAATGTTGCCCTCATCGTGTCAAATAATTTTCTTGGGAGTTCTATAGGGAGTGTCTGGAGTAAGTATAAGATGCGGGGAAGTGCATCATTTTAAGAATGTTAATTCTACAGAAACATTCATAGCAGGGTCTATGCCAAGTCTTGAGATCTGTCGAGCTAGCTGTCAATAGTAGAGGGACGTTTAGTTCATAGAGTAAGCCTAGCTTGGATGGTAGGCGTATCCCTAGATATGTAATGGATCTATTGGCCCAAGCGAAATGGAATTGTTGTTGTTAATGGATGTCAAGGGTGGGTGTTGTGTATAGGGGTAATAATTTGCATTTGGTGAGGTTTGCTTGGAAGTTGGAGACCACACTGTATTAGTCCATTTCTGCTCATATAATTGGTATAGTGGAGAGTGGGTCTGATATAGTAAATAGTAGATCATCCGCAAAAGCTGATATCTTGTATTCCTGGCCCTTAATCTTAAAACCGTGTATCTGGTGATTATCTCTAACCCCCTGAAGGAATGGTTCGAGGAATAAGATAAATAGGAGCGGGGATAGGGAGTATCCCTGTCTTGTGCCGTTTGTTATCGTGACTGGGTTGGATAGTTGGCCATTGATACGCAGTCAGGCTGTAAGCGAAGAGAATATCGCTGTCAACCACTCCTGCCAGCATGGTCCAAAGCCCAAGTGACGCATTGTTAGGGACATGAGCGTTAAGTTCACCCTATCAAAAGCCTTTTCGGCGTCGATGGCTAACAAGGCACTATATACTTTGTTAGTTTGGGCCCAGTGCATAAGATTTATGATTTTGGTGGTGTTATTCTTCGCTTCTCTGCCTGGGACAAATTTCGATTGGTCCTGATGTATGAGGCTTGGTAGGAAGGGTTTAAGTCTAGTTACCATTATCTTTGTTAGTTTTTTTCAAATCAATGTTGATGAGTGAAATAGGCCTGTAACTACCACAGTTGGTGAGGTCCTTTCCTGGTTTAGGGATTAAAGCTTGCTTCCAGTGTCTATTATGGGATAGTGGTGGACAGCTTTTGCTAGTTAAAAGCATCAATAAAAGGTTGGGCAAGTGTCTGGGACATAATTTTATAATATTTGCCCATGTAACCATCTGGTCCTGGGCTCTTGCTTGTTGGGATGTGTTTGATCACGAGTTGGAATTTTTCTATCGTGATTGGGTCGTCTAGGAAGGCTATCTCGTTGGGTGGAAGGGTGGTCTTAATTCTGTGTCTAAGAAATTTGTGTATGTCGTTAGTGGATGGCTGTGTTTGTTTTATGTTGTAGAGGTGCGTGTAAAATTTATGGAAGGCTTTGTATATGTCTGGCATTTGATGTATTAAGGAGCCGTCAGATTGTTTTATGGTGGAGATGAATGTGGTTTGCTTGTCCTGTTTCAGAGTTTACTAGTAGTTTACCTGCTTTTCCCCCTTTTGAGTGATATGTGTGTTTTGTTAGGTTCAGTCTGCGTTTGGCATGAAGTTGGAGTATAGTTGTCAATTCTGTCCTTTTGGCTGTCAGTGCTATGCAATTCCCTAGTGTGTTGTTGCATTAGTGGTTATCTTCAAGTATAATTTCTTGGGTCAAGTTTCTGACCTCTTGTTCCCTCTTGTGTTTCATGTTGGAGGCTATTCGGATTAGTTCTCCTCTTAGGACAGCTTTATGGGCCTCCCATAACATGATTGGTGTGGTGTCTGGGTGTGCATTTTCTTTTTAAATAATTTTTATTAAGGTTTTGCATTTTCTGTAAAGTATATTTGGGCTATGTCTCGTATTTGTCCTACGGTCTCTTTGTTGTTGAAGATCAGATCGTTGAGTTTCCACTGGGATTAGGCAGAGTAGGGATGGTTATGTCCACAGTTAGAGGGGCGTGGTCTGACCAAGTGATGGTGCCATATGAGGCTGATTTAATCAATGAGAGGTACCTATGTTGGAAGAACAACATATTAATGCGTGAGTAAGTTCCTGCGGGAGGCGAGAAAAAGGAGTAATCCGTTTGTGTTGGATGGAGAGCCCTCCAACCATCGTATAGTTGCGCATCATGTAAAATGCTCCTCATGTTTTCGCAAGCGTGTGTGAGATAATTTTGTGAGGAAGCTGTGGTATCTAGGTCCCCATCCAACAAAATGTTAATTTCTCCAGCCAAGATGTCACGACTAGTAATGTGGTCCAGCACGCAGAAACTATGTAAACATATACATAAGTAAGAAAAGGAAAATAACAGGATAGAGCGTAAACCGGACCTTAGAATGGCCGGACTAACACGCTAGAGACAGAGAATGGTCAAAGGGAAAGCCGAGGTCAAGGAAGCCAGAAAATACTCAATACCGATTAAACAAGCCAAGTCAGGGAAACCAGAGATCAGAATAACCAGGGAAACGCCAAGGATCAGGATACCAGGAAATCAGAAACACGAAAATAGCACTTTCAGGAAACCAGGAAACTGAAACCACGACATGGCAAAGTACTGGGGTGAATTAGGGGTTTAAATACCCCTCTCTAAGCTATGATTGGTCAGAGGGCGACCTCTGACCCCAGAACGTGCGTGTGCGTTGACATCGTGACGTCACGCACACGTTAGTATAATTCTCGGGGGCGGGGCTATCCATAGACGCGACCACGTGGTCGGCGCCATATTGGATTCGGGCGTGATGCCTGGAAGAACTACGTGCGCGGTTCCCGGCTCGCCGACGAGCAGGTAAGCTCGTGTAGTCGGTGTGGTCGTGCCGGTCTACAGTACCCCCCACTCGAAGACCGCGCACCGGGCGGGAAGGACCCGGCTTAAGAGGAAAGCGGTTGTGAAATGACCGGATAAGACGGGGCGCATGGACCCGGTCAGCAGGAACCCAACAACGTTCCTCGGGACCATAACCCTTCCAGTCAACGAGATAGGACAAGACACCTCTGGATAATTTGGAGTCCATGATAGAACGGATTTCATATTCTTCTTGATCACCCACTACCAAGGGCGGAGGAGGAGTGGATAACCTGGTGTAGCGATTGCAAGTAAGGGGCTTGAGCAGAGACACATGGAAAGTATTCGCAATTCTCATATGAGCCGGTAGTGCCAAAGAATAGGTCACTGGATTGATACGTTGGGTAACTCGAAAGGGACCTATGTACCGAGGGGCAAATTTCATGGACGGGACCTTAAGTTTGATATGTTTTGTGGAGAGCCACACCCTGTCACCTGGAAGATATACAGGATTAGCGCCCCGTTTTTTGTCAGCTTGAGCCTTTGCTCGTAATGAAGCTTTTTGCAGAGCTGAATGGACGGAATCCCAGGTATCATGAATTGATTCTAAACGGGTGTTCAAGGCAGGAATTTCCGTGTCTGAGAATTCAGAAGGAAAAACAGCGGGGTGATAACCCTGATTTACAAAGAATGGACTATGATTAGAAGATTCATGAGTGGCGTTGTTCCTGGCCATGGGTAAGAGTTCACACCAGTTAGACTGATTGGCATTTATAAAGCAATGTAAATAGGCTTCTAAAGACTGATTCGCCCTCTCTGCTGCTCCATTTGTTTGAGGGTGATACGCCGACGAAAAGGAGAGTTCGATGCCCAATTGCTTACAAAAGGAACGCCAAAACCTAGAAACAAACTGGGTACCTCTGTCAGATACTACGCTTTTGGGTACACCGTGCAACCGAAAGATCTCTCTCAAGAATATTTGAACTAGATCTTGAGCAGATGGTAATTTTTTAAGGGGGACAAAATGTGCCATCTTTGTGAATCTATCGATAACCATAAGGACTGTATTAAACCCGTTTGAACTGGGTAGATCCACATTGAAATCCATGGCTAAATGGGTCCATGGAGCATTAGGTATGGGCAGTGGTTGTAACAGTCCAGGAGGCGATTGTAACGGATCGCCTGGCACCCCGACTTGGTACCTCCGTTAATGGATGCTCCTAGTGCTTCCTGAGGACTCCAAGCACTCTGGCAGACACCACAATCACCGAATCCGAGAAACCTTTTAAATTCTCCCAAGCATATGAATGCTGTAGACCATTGAATAGGAACCATATGAATAGGCTTGTACTCCTAGCAGTCAACTGGAACAGCATGCAATAAATCCTTCCCCCCAATAATGAGACGACACATCACTTTGAGGGTAAAACAGGAACTCTGGACTGGCTCATCCAGCCTGGCTTTTATTTCCAACTCACACATACAGGCCACACCCAGGGGGAGGCATAAAAGAACCAATGACATAGATGTTACCTCCCACACATCCCCTCCCCTTAGTGTGACACATAATCCCATTATGCATACAGTGTAAAATATACTTTTACACAACTTTCATAACTTTAAAACCATACATCACATTCACATAAAAATACATATCCACAATCAATCCATTCAGGGGAACAACATATTAAAAAATGGCATGAATCCGACCAGGGGTTCAAAAGTTACTAAAAGTATCTTTTGTTCCTTTCTGGCTGGCAGAAAAACATCCCCACAATGCACCCTGGACTAATCCAATTACCCAGGACTAAAGGCAGACTCCATTAACCACATGGTTGCAAAACGACATAAAACACTTTAAAATACATAAAGTCACATTTACACATAACACACAGACATTTCACCTATCCCCAGATAGCTGGGATCTGCACGCACAAAACTACCGAATAGCGCGCAGATCCTACTCACACAGTACAATTGCCATGGAGCTAAAGTCTTTCCCATAGTCTTTCATTATATGAATAGGCTCCATGGTATGGCTATCTGGGGTATCACATTCCCATAAAGTCTGGTCCATAGTCCAAAGGCAAGAGGCGGGCAATCAGCCCCCTCCAAGGACACGTGGCGAGGTCGGTTTCGCCACACTTCTCCCCTTTACCCCCCAGACTAACAGGGTACTTGACCTCCTGCCGGTCAGTGCCCTTGTTAGTCCAGCAGCCCACCCACAAGACAGAAACAGCAGAGCAGCCCACCCACAATAAACAGTTACTACACCTGGGTGAGGGAGAATCTTGTCCAGGTTCAGGTGCCTCACCACGGCTGTGTGGGGGACTGGTAGGCTGTCTTGGTAGGTTGCTGAGGGGGCAGAGACCAGCGGTACTCTGTCCTGTTGCCAGCACTACCACGGGAGTAGTCTGGTTGGAGCCTGGTTGCTGGAGACCGACTGTCTCCCCTTTAAATACACCGCTCTGTTGCTGGAGACCGACTGTCTCCCCTTGAGTTACACCGCTCTGCTGCTGGAGACCTACTGTCTCCCCTTGAGTTACACAGCTCTGCTGCTGGAGACCGACTGTCTCCCCTTTAGTTACACAGCTCTGCTGCTGGAGACAGACTGTCTCCCCTTTAAATACACCGCTCTGCTGCGGGAGACCGACTGTCTCCCCTTGAGTTACACCGCTCTGCTGCTGGAGACCGACTGTCTCCCCTTGAGTTACACAACTCTGCTGCTGGAGACCGACTGTCTCCCCTTTAGTTACACAGCTCTGCTGCTGGAGACAGACTGTCTCCCCTTTGGCTAAACAGCCCTGTTGTGGGGGGGCAGGACCGACCGTCCCTACCCCCTGTGCTGGAAGTGCAGAGACCACGGTCCCATCTGCACAGGTGTGGGGCTTACAGTCTCCCCCTGGTACATTAAGCTGCCGCTGGGGAGAGGTGGTAACCAACTCCTCTCCCATTAGAACACTCTGCCGCTGGGGAATGGAGACTGGGCTCTCTATTCCCTGTACATTAATGATCCGCCGCTGGGGAGAGGTGGTAACAATCTCCTCTCCCATGCATACTTCCCGTCTCTGCGGAGGGAGACCGACTGTCTCTCCTCCCAGCACAGAGTCCTGCTGTGGGGGAAAGGGGGCTGGGCCCTCTATTCCCTGCTGGATACTCTGCCGCTGGGGAATGGAGACCGGGCTCCCAATTCCCAACAAATCACACTGCCGCTGGGGAGGGAGGACGGCTCCTTCAGCTCCCTGTAACTTGGGCGCAGAGACCACGGTCCCATCTGCGCTGGTGAGGGGCTTACGGTCTCCCCTTGGTGGGTTAGGCTGCCGCTGGAGAGAGGGTGTAACAAGCTCCTCTCTCTGAACTGTAACCTGCCGCTGGGGATCTGGGCCGACTGCCCAGCATCCCTGTAGGGCCGGTAGAGAGACCTCTATCCCATCTCCACCTGCCATCTGTGGGTCTCTCCAGGACCAGTCTATGAGGTCCCCTACTTCTGCAACTGGTAGTGAAGCAGGGGGTACCTCTGCCGCGTTTTCCCAGCTATAGGCTAGCAGGTCTGGGTCTGCCACCCAGTTTTCCCGGTCTGCGTCCCTGCTCTGCGGCTGGCAGGAATTTAATAGTTCTACATAGTCCATCTCCAGCTCTCGTTCCATGGCAGCGAAACGGCGGAGGTCTTCTCCCAGTCCAATAGATCTCGGGCCCTGTATCATCTCACCTCGGTAATGAAAGATAGCCCAGTACCGTGACTCTGCTGGACTGCCGAAGTCGACATCCTCCACTAAGGCTTTCCACAACAGGCCAGGGCTTGTGTAGTTCTCCCCCTCTGGCTGGATGCCCTCTGCCCTCCACGTCTCTGGCTGGACAGTGCACCACCACAGTGCCCGGTATGAGGCGTCCAGGCTCAGTTCCCTTTCCACGAGGTACTCGAGTTGTCTTACCCGCTGCCCTCCAGGTTGGTCTCCCAGAAGTGGTATCCGCCAGGCCATTTGTTCCTCCAACTGGTATGCGACACCAGGAAGGCGCTGCTGCCGTTGATACTGGACTTCCTCCAGGGCATCGTACCATAATTCTTTCCGGGCATTATCTCTCCATTCTAATTCACTCTCTTCCTCAGGTGTGTGTGTTGCCCAGGGGTCTACGAACCCCATTTTCCCAAATCTTTGTGTAGACAGGGACGCTGTAGGCACACTAGCGTCGCCCTCAATTTGTAAATCCAAACGTACTGTGTCTCCGAGCTGCTTTACCTCGCACTAGGACGCCATCCCACCGCTTGCCACCAATGTAACGGATCGCCTGGCACCCCGACTTGGTACCTCCGTTAATGGATGCTCCTAGTGCTTCCTGAGGACTCCAAGCACTCTGGCAGACACCACAATCACCGAATCCGAGAAACCTTTTAAATTCTCCCAAGCATATGAATGCTGTAGACCATTGAATAGGAACCATACGAATAGGCTTGTACTCCTAGCAGTCAACTGGAACAGCATGCAATAAATCCTTCCCCCCAATAATGAGACGACACATCACTTTGAGGGTAAAACAGGAACTCTGGACTGGCTCATCCAGCCTGGCTTTTATTTCCAACTCACACATACAGGCCACACCCAGGGGGAGGCATAAAAGAACCAATGACATAGATGTTACCTCCCACACATCCCCTCCCCTTAGTGTGACACATAATCCCATTATGCATACAGTGTAAAATATACTTTTACACAACTTTCATAACTTTAAAACCATACATCACATTCACATAAAAATACATATCCACAATCAATCCATTCAGGGGAACAACATATTAAAAAATGGCATGAATCCGACCAGGGGTTCAAAAGTTACTAAAAGTATCTTTTGTTCCTTTCTGGCTGGCAGAAAAACATCCCCACAATGCACCCTGGTTTCCTCCCTTCTGCCCTGGAGTTAATTGGAGAAGTAATCCAATTACCCAGGACTAAAGGCAGACTCCATTAACCACATGGTTGCAAAACGACATAAAACACTTTAAAATACATAAAGTCACATTTACACATAACACACAGACATTTCACCTATCCCCAGATAGCTGGGATCTGCACGCACAAAACTACCGAATAGCGCGCAGATCCTACTCACACAGTACAATCAGTGGCGTACTAAGGGGGGGGCGGCCCACCCCGGGTGCCACTGACTAGGGGGGTGCCATGACTTCCAGTGTCATGTGTCACCCCCCATCATTACGCTGCGCACAGCCGCAGCACCTTTGCGGCCAAACACCGGCGGGACTTCCTTCTTTATGAGGAGGAGGGGGAGGAGCGTTGCGGGCCGCGGCGTCGCGCAACGTGATGACGACGTGCGCAGCGCCGTCAGTCCGCCTTCACGGATCTTCAGCGGAAGGATCCATTTCCGGGCGGTGAGGCACCCAGTGGTCGGATTCGGCGGGCAAGCAAGGCATCATCAAAATGTAAGTATAAAGTAGTTATTTTATGTCTGGGGCTGAATTAATTAAAGGGGGGGTGTATTAATTAGAGGGGGGGTGTATTAATTAGAGGGGGGGTGTATTAATTAAAGGGGGGGTGTATTAATTAGGGGGGGTGGATTCATTAAAGGGGGGGTGTATTAATTAGGGGGGGGTGGATTCATTAAAGGGGGGGTGTATTAATTAGAGGGGGGTGGATTAATTAAAGGGGGGGTGTATTAATTAGAGGGGGTGGATTAATTAGAGGGGTGTATTAATTAGAGGGGGGTGTATTAATTAGAGGGGGTGTATTAATTAGAGGGGGTGTATTAATTAGAGGGGGTGGATTAATTATAGGGGGGTGGATTAATTATAGGGGGGTGGATTAATTAGGGGGGTGGATTAATTAGAGGGGGTGGATTAATTAGAGGGGGTGGATTAATTATAGGGGGGTGGATTAATTAGGGGGGTGGATTAATTAGGGGGGTGGATTAATTAGAGGGGGGTGGATTAATTAGAGGGGGCTGAATTAATTAAAGGGGGGTGTATTAATTAGAGGGGGTGGATTCATTAAAGGGGGGGTGTATTAATTAGAGGGGGTGGATTAATTAAAGGGAGGTGTATTAATTAGAGGGGGTGTATTAATTAGAGGGGGTGTATTAATTAGAGGGGGTGTATTAATTAGAGGGGGGTGTATTAATTAGAGGGGGTGTATTAATTAGAGGGGGTGTATTAATTAGAGGGGGTGGATTAATTATAGGGGGTGGATTAATTATAGGGGGTGGATTAATTAGGGGGGTGTATTAATTAGAGGGGGCTGAACTAATTAAAGGGGGGGTGTATTAATTAGAGGGGGGTGGATTCATTAAAAGGGGGTGTATTAATTAGAGGGGGTGGATTAATTAAAGGGAGGTGTATTAATTAGAGGGGGTGGATTAATTAGAGGGGGGTGGATTAATTAGAGGGGGGTGGATTAATTAGAGGGGTGTATTAATTAGAGGGGGGTGGATTAATTAGAGGGGGTGGATTAATTAAAGGGGGGTGGATTAATTAGAGGGGGTGGATTAATTAGAGGGGTGTATTAATTAGAGGGGGGTGTATTAATTAGAGGGGGTGGATTAATTAGAGGGGTGTATTAATTAAAGGGGGGTGTATTAATTAGAGGGGGTGTATTAATTAGAGGGGGTGTATTAATTAGAGGGGGGTGCATTAATTATAGGGGGGTGTATTAATTAGAGGGGGGTGTATTAATTAGAGGGGGCTGAATTAATTAAAGGGGGGGTGGATTAATTAGAGGGGGTGGATTCATTAAAGGGGGGGTGTATTAATTAGAGGGGGGTGGATTAATTAAAGGGGGGTGTATTAATTAGAGGGAGGTGTATTAATTAGAGGGGGGTGGATTAATTAGAGGGGGGTGGATTAATTAGAGGGGGTGGATTAATTAAAGAGGGGTTGTGTATTAATGAAAGGGGATGTGGATTAATTAAAGGGGATGTGGATTAATTAAAGGGGGTGCAGCACGGGGGAAGTTTATTTAGAGGGGGTATGTTTAATTAAAGGGGGGTGCAGGTTGTTTTTTTTTATTAAGGGGGTTGCAGTATTTTATTTATTAAGGGAGGATGTGCACTGCAGATTTTTGTTTTTTATTAAGGGGGTGTGCAGGGTTTTTATTAAGGGGGGGTGCATGTTTTTTTGTTAGGGGGTTGTGAAAGTTTTTGTTTTTTATTAAGGGGGTGTGCAGGGTTTTTATTAAGGGTTTGCATGATTTTTTTAATTAAGGTGGGTGCAGGTTTTTGGTTTTTTTAAGGGGGTGTGCAGCTTTTTTTTTTTTAATTAAGGGGGATGTGCAGGGTTTTTTATGTGTAGGGAGTGTATGAAATCTATGTGATCGGGGTGCAGGGTTTTTATGTGTACGGAGTGTATGAAATTTATGTGATCAGTGTGCAGGGTTTTTATATGAAGGGCGAAGGGCAGGGGTTTTCTAGAAGGGGCGAGACCAGGGGCTTTGTAGAAAGGGGCAGGGAAGGAGTTTTCTAGAAGTTTCTCACCAGCCCCTTTCTACAAAAGCACTGGTCTTCCCCCTTCTACAAAAATATCGCATTTATACAAAATCCCTGCCCTGGCCCCCTTCTACAAAACCTCTGCCCTAGCCGCTACATCTTTTGAACTCAAATCCCTTTCCTATGCTATTTCTAAGGATCCGCTCAATAAAGTGGTATGGGTGCCAGGTCCCTCTAGTTTTAACCCTGCAGCTGAAAACATATGTTTCACTGAGGGTTAATCCAGCCTCTAGTGGCTGTCTCACTGACAGCCGCTAGAGGCGCTTCCGCAATTCTTACTGTAAAACTTACCGTGAGAAGACGCTGGACGTCCATAGGAAAGCATTGAGTAATGCTTTCCTATGGGCAGTTTGAATGCACATGCGGCTCTTGCCGCGCATGCGCATTCGGATCTAACGTCGGCAGGGGGAGGAGAGGTCACCAGCGCCGAGGGAGCCCGACGTTGGAGAAAGGTAAGTGGCTGAATGGGTTATAAGGGGTGACCTCTTCTCCCCCGCCGATGTCAGCTCCCGAGTGGAGCCGAATGCACATGCGCGGCAAGAGCTGCGCGCACATTCAAACAGTCCATAGGAAAGCAAAAAATTGTGGGTGTTTTCTTACATTTTTATAATGGGGGGGGGGGGTGCCACACTCAGGGTCCGCCCCGGGTGCCAAATACTCTAGGTACGCCCCTGAGTACAATTGCCATGGAGCTAAAGTCTTTCCCATAGTCTTTCATTATATGAATAGGCTCCATGGTATGGCTATCTGGGGTATCACATTCCCATAAAGTCTGGTCCATAGTCCAAAGGCAAGAGGCGGGCAATCAGCCCCCTCCAAGGACACGTGGCGAGGTCGGTTTCGCCACAGCGATCTAGGAGGAACTTTAGAAACAGCACATATTTGACATGCCCCAACATATTCTTTGATATCGTTTCTAAGAGCAGGCCACCAAAACCTCCGGGAGATAGCAGAGAGAGTTTTATGGACTCCAGGATGGCCTGCTGTGAGGTTGTCATGGAACAAATCTAGTACCTTCTTTCGAAACTGAGGTGACACATACAGTTTGTCCGGAGGTTTTTCCCACAGGTGCCTGAGTTTGATCTACTATTATGGCACAGAAGAGTGGAGAAGACACTTCAGAAACTGTAGTGGCAATGAGGCATTCAGGAGGTATAATAGGATATATCACCTGTTCCGGAACTTCATCTGTCTCAAACTGCCTAGAAAGTGCATCTGCCTTGGTGTTTTTAGTACCAGGCCTGTACGTAATTATGAAATTGAATCGGGAGAGGAACAATGACCATCTAGCCTGACGAGAGGACAATCTCTTAGCGTCCCCAATATAAGCCAAATTCTTATGATCAGTAAAGATCAAAAGTGGCTCTTTGGAACCTTCCAAGAGATGCCTCCATTCCTTAAGGGCAAGTACAATGGCCAAAAGTTCCCTATTCCCTATGTCATAATTCCTCTCTGCAGGTGTGAGTTTGCGAGAGTAAAATCCACAGGGATGTAAAGGTGTATCAGGACTTTCTCTTTGAGACAGAATGGCTCCAACTCCTGTCTCTGATGCATCCACCTCTAGGATAAATGGTTTGGTTGGATCAGGATGGGTAGGACAGGTGCTGAGGAAAATAAAGATTTTAACAGTTCAAATGCCTCTCTTGCTTCTTTGGGCCAAGATATACAATTTGCTCCTTTTTTGGTTAAATTGGTTATAGGGGAAATCACGGAGGAAAATCCCTTTATGAATTTGCGGTAGTAATTCGCAAAACCTATAAAGCGTTGAGTGGCTTTAAGGCCCTTGGGTAATGGCCACTGTAAAACTGCCTCCAGTTTGCGGGGATCCATCTGGAAACCAGACGGAGATATAACGTATCCAAGGAATTGTATCTCCGTTTGGTCAAACTGGCATTTCTCCAGTTTACAGTAAAGGCCGTTCTGTAACAGGGTTTTCAGTACGATTCTCACATGTTCGTGATGTGTCTCTAGGTCTGGGGAATAGATGAGAATGTTGTCCAAGTACACTAGAACGAACATGTGAAGGTACTCTCTTAGGACATCGTTAATAAAATCCTGGAATACCGCTGGAGCGTTACATAATCCAAACGGCATAACCAGGTATTCGTAATGTCCCATTCTGGTGTTAAATGCGGTCATCCATTCGTGCCTGTCCTTAATCCTGACTAGATTGTATGCACTTCGGAGATCGAGCTTGGTAAAGACTCGAGCTCCCTTCAATCTGTCAAACAGCTCTGATATAAGGGGAATAGGGTAGGCATTTTTTATGGTAATCCTATTAAAACCCCTATAATCAATACAGGGACGTAGGTCTCCTTCTTTTTTAGAGACAAAGAAGAATCCAGCCCCGGCTGGTGAGGAGGACCTACGGATATGACCCTTTCTGAGAGCATCCTTAATATATTCCTCCAAACAAAGATTTTCCTGGGGGGACAAGGCATAGACTCCTCCCTTGGGAGGCATAGTCCCTGGTAATAAGTTTATGGTACAGTCATAAGGTCTATGAGGAGGTAACCCTTCTGACTGGACCTTGTTAAATACCTCTTTCAAATCCATATACTGCGGTGGAATTTGTGTGGTCAAGGGAGGTGCAACAGGAACATTAATGGTACCAATAGGTTGTGGGATTTGCTTAAAGCAAACACCTTTGCATCTCTCACCCCAACTCACAATCTCTCCTTCACTCCAATCCAAATGTGGATTGTGTTTCAGGAGCCAAGGGAAACCGAGTATTATCGGAACTGTAGGTGAAGATATGATTTGAAAGGTCATTTCTTCAGAGTGGAGAATACCCACTGAAACAGTGATTGGCAGAGTTTCGTGTGTGATGAAAGGCTGGGTAAGAGGCCTTCCATCAATGGCCTCGACTGCTATAGGTTTCTCTTTATGTCTTAAGGGCAGGAGATGTTTTGCAGAGAATTCTTTGTCTAGGAAATTCTCCGCTGCCCCAGAGTCAATCATAGCCTCACACTGAACAGTAGTGTTCTTGAAAGATAAAGTTACTCTGACAAGGAAACGGTTCTTAGCCAATTTAGGGGACATATACATCACACCTAAGGTCGGTCCCCGTACGTGCCTTAGGTGTGCAAGTTTTCCGGCCGAACCGGGCATGACTATCTTAGATGTGCCTTCTTGCCACAATACATACATAACCCCTCGTTACGTCTATGTTGTCTCTCTGCCTCAGTGAGTTTAGCGCTACCCAATTGCATGGGTTCAGGTTCTGGAAGAGGCGTTTGGCTACTCACCACTGGGTTAGAGAAACGAGGAGCTATGGACAAATTAGAACGTCTGTTACGTTGTTTGTTTTTCTCTCTCTCTCTGAGCCGGTTATCAATGTCTATCATGTAGGCAATAAACTCATTAAGATTAACCGGAAGGTCTCTAGCTGCAGTCTCATCTTGTATACTCTCAGCTAGACCTTCAGAGACAGCAGCCACCAGGCCACTATTGGTCCAATCAACCTCAGACGCTAATGTCCTGAACTCTATTGCATAATCGGCTACAGAACGACTGCCTTGCTTGATTCTCATAAGGGCTTTGGCAGCGTTCATCTCCCTGCCTTTAGGTTCAAACGTAGCCTTAAAGGCCGTAAGAAAGGTACTGTAATCACGGGCTACTGCGTCACCACTTTCCCATAAGGGGTTAGCCCAGGTCAAGACTTTTCCAGTTAATTGGTTCATCAGATAGCCTATTTTAGATCTATCTGTAGGGAATGAACCTGGGGAGGCCTCAAAGTGGTATTCAATTTGGTTTAAAAAACCTCTGAATTCCTTAGAATCACCTCCATAGCGAGGGGGCGGTGACAAGGTTATGGACGGTGGTTTATGTGGTACGGGAACCACTACAGGTGGCGGAACCACAGGTGGTACAGGAGGGACCTCTAAATAGGCAGTCCTCTGGAGCAAGGTCTGAAATGCCTGGGCAAATTGGTCTAACCTGTGGTCCATATCCTCCACCCTATTTTCACAGGCGATCATATGTTTGCATAGTTCTGCAGGATCCATGGCCATGTCGTAATGTCACGACTAGTAATGTGGTCCAGCACGCAGAAACTATGTAAACATATACATAAGTAAGAAAAGGAAAATAACAGGATAGAGCGTAAACCGGACCTTAGAATGGCCGGACTAATACGCTAGAGACAGAGAATGGTCAAAGGGAAAGCCGAGGTCAAGGAAGCCAGAAAATACTCAATACCGATTAAACAAGCCAAGTCAGGGAAACCAGAGATCAGAATAACCAGGGAAACGCCAAGGATCAGGATACCAGGAAATCAGAAACACGAAAATAGCACTTTCAGGAAACCAGGAAACTGAAACCACGACATGGCAAAGTACTGGGGTGAATTAGGGGTTTAAATACCCCTCTCTAAGCTATGATTGGTCAGAGGGCGACCTCGGACCCCAGAACGTGCGTGTGTGTTGACGTCGTGACGTCACGCACACGTTAGTATAATTCTCGGGGGCGGGGCTATCCATAGACGCGACCACGTGGTCAGCGCCATATTGGATTCGGGCGTGATGCCCGGAAGAACTACGTGCGCGGTTCCCGGCTCGCCGACGAGCAGGTAAGCTCGTGTAGTCGGTGCGGTCGTGCCGGTCGGGCACGGCCGTGAGGCTCGGCGGGCCGGTGACCGCAACACAAGATTAGTATGCTTTCCTGGAATGTGTAGGATCTTTTTTAAGGCTTGAGTCTGTTTTCTGTTTGGTAAGTATACATTTGCTAGTGTCAATGTTGTGCTCCCCACTCTCCCCTTCACAAATATGTATCTGCCTGAGTCATCTGCTTGTTGAGCCTGGAATGTGAATGGTACTTGATTTCCTATCAGTATCGCCTTCCCTCTAGATTTAGCTTCGGTGTAATGACTGAAGTATCCTTTTTGGTAGCTTCGGTTTTGAAGTCCCGGGGCCAAAACCTTTGCGGAAATGTGTCTCTTGAAGGAAGACTATTTCCGCTTTGTGTCTATAGAAGTCTGCTAATGCCATAGACCTTTTTTCCGGAGTGTTTAAACCCCTGACATTATAGGTGTGTATCTTTATTGAAGTCATGTATTCGGCTCCCAAACGGGTGTTTGGACGGTAAGCAAGTTTGCACAATGTCTGTATGCTACTGAGTGGACCGTGTTACATTCTACTATAGGTGGGCAATTCGTTATTGTCTTACGGACTGTGGGAGAATTATATATATAAGAAAAATACAAAACTATGTCTATAAGAGGAAGGTGTTGCAAGTATCTGTTTACACTAGACCTTGTAATCTAGTAGCACTGTGTTCAAATCTGTGTCCGTGTGGTCTGGTTGAAGATGTGTTCTCAATGAGCTAATAGTGTACGCTTAGCACTTTGCTACAATCGTTCGAAAAGAGGATAGTAACTTAGCAGTGTATAACCAACGATACAAGTACATATAAAAATAAGAACAAATGTGAATAATTCAACTGTAGTCTGTGATTTTTGAAGGCGCTATGGCTTTAGTTATAAACATTTGTGGCTTTGAGTAATGTGGGGATGTGGTAGACTCCCTTATGCTTGTTGCTTTCACTAACCCTTGGTTGGAGGGTTGAGTGTGTGCAAGGGGGGGGGGGGTGTATTACCCCTCCCCCCCCCCACTTGCTGTTGGGATTAGTGTTTGGTCTCTGTGCCAGAGACAGAACCCAAATTTATACAGGGGGTGTGGCACATGCAAGATCCTGGGCTCGCCAATCCTATAGACTATAGTCAAGCTTTAGGAGATCCGGAGGTGATATGGTTAATAGGGTTGCAGGGTGTCAGGGTGTGTAGGAAGGGATGGGGGGGAGGTTGAGTGTATTTCGTTCTATCTAGACCAGTTAAGTGGGGGTTAAAAGGTTTGCTGTGTCATTACATATGTCATAACCTACAGTAGTGGTTAGCAAAAATTTGGGACATATATACAAGCACATTTATAAAAGTGATATGACCTGTTTATCGCTGGTTTGTCAATTTGCCCGTTACTCCAAGTCCACTCGAATTGAGTAAACAGTTCTATAGTAGTTTAGACATATATATGTGGGCTAGTGAACTCGCCCAAGATCGTGAGCAGGCTGTTACCAGTCCCTTCTAGATTGGATCTTGGTAAGTATGCAAATGTTCGGAATGGAGGAGGTTGTTGTCAGAGCCCATCGCCTCCATTTTAGATTGGATCGTCGCTTCCAGTTTCCCTAGCATGTTTGCCAAGTCAGTTTTGGATGGCAGGTTCCGCAGTATTTCTTTGATGTCTGCTTCTGAACCCATATCCATAGATTTGTGAGAGCCCTCGGATGGTGCCGGGCTTGGCGGTATCATGTCGGCCTGGTTTTCTGGTTCCGCAATCTTGGATTCCGTGGCCTCCGCCTTGTGGTTTAATGAATCCTTAAAATATCGGGTGAGTGAGCCCGATTTCGAAGAGGGGGTCTTTCCTGACAGCCCCTGAAGTTGGTTCTGTCTTTTGGGGTTACCCATGTTTGCTTTAGGTCTCCGATTAAGTTGGATTTTTTCCCGGGTTTCTGGGAGCTAAGTTAGTGCACTTCCATTCAGCTCTGCGGTTGGCCACGCCCCTGATACTTATATTTTATCATAAGTGATTTGCACCCAGGCAAGGACAAGACCAGGAGAGTGATTGCTGGATCCACGTGCATTTTTATATATCTCAACATTTTGTTAAACGTAAAAAATGTATCTGCATAAATTTGCATATTTTTAAATAAGCATCCCCCAGGACTGGTGCAGGGATTTTTATAGACTTTGCCAGTATGTAACATCTTCCTACGCTCTCTCTTACTAAATATCTTTCATCTGAACTTAAACCCAAGTTCCCTGTTCTCTTCCCTATCCTGCACAAGGTGGATCTGTCTATCCACCTGTCTCTTTTAGCTAACTTTTCATTCTGCATTTGGAGTTTCTTCTGTATATGGTTGTGTGTGAGTGTATGTGAGGGCTGCTTGTGTAGTAGCAGATTTTTATGATCATGTTTCGTTGTTCCATTAACAAAACTTTTAAGAGCACTGTCAGCAGCAGCTCTTAAATTCATCCCATGGTGAGATGAATGGAACTGCTGCCAAGTGCTGACCTATGTTCCATAAACCCAAGCTATATCTTAAAATTATTACAAGCACATTTATTGGCTCAGCTACTTCCTGGTCTGGACAGAGCTCTCTGTAAAAGGTAGCAATAGCGTCAGACTCCAAAACTGCGCAAAATTCACATTAGACTTCTTTTTCTGGGATGGCTAATGACATCCCAATAATGTTGCCAGAGGTGGGCTTACAACAAATCAGTGAAGTGGTTATGGTGCCTTGAGTAAAGGTACAGTAATCTTGTTATCCACTTTTTAACATTTAATGTAAAATGTAATGTACGGTAACAAAAACATGCATAGTTAACTTTACAACAGCGAAATAGCATTTGTGCGGTTTGTTTGCACGAGTTGGGTTTTGCTACTGTGTTGTGGTATGTGAGCTAATCCCTCTGGGGCCTAATATGTTGCTCGGGAGGTCGTCCCATGGTGAAGCTAAGTACTCCCTCGGCATGGGTCTGCCTCAGCACACTGGTAACAGGGTGCATTGTTTGCCTCTAGAGCATGGTGGGCTTTGATAAGTCATTGTAAAATGTCAGTGTGTGTTGCTCGAAGGACAGGGAGGGTGAGTCCCTGACCGCTGTCATGATTGCCGCTTTGTCCAAGTATGTGACAAGCTGTATTATGACATTGCTGTGTGGTTGCTGGGGCAGTCTGCCCTGCCTGCGAATTCTGTAAATATTGTCCACCAGGATACTTTTAGGCTGCTTGTGGGGAAGTATTTGCTGAAGCAGGCGTCTTATATATTGTGTCAGTTCCGTTTTCTCTACCGTGGTAGGTATGCCTTAAATCTTGATGTTTTTGCTGCGGTTTTCAAATTCGGTCATTCTCAGGGACATGGTGGCTTGTGAGTCTGTTAGCCGTTTCTGCTCTGCGGCAAGTGTGCTTTGCTCGGCTTTGAGGTGGTTGGATGCCTCCTCTGCAGCCTTTATTCGCCCTGTGATTGAGAGCATATCATCTCTCAGTATTGCTAGGTCCGCCTAGAACATCTTGTGGATATCGCGGAGTAAAGATTTAATATCTCCTTTTGTGGCTGGGATGTTGTTCTCCTCATCCGAGGACTCCTCATGCAGGCCACCAGCTTGGGGGATCTCATCTAATGCGTCCAGAGAGAGTTCCTCCTCGGACGACGAGATATCAGCTTGTTGGTCCACCATTTTGGGTGCCATGCGCGGAAGGCCTCCCTGCATGTAGTCTCCGATATTTCGGGATCCCGTGGCCAGGGCTGCTTTAATCTTCTTTGCCTGTTTTCCCATTGTGGTATGGGGGTGCTGGTCTATGTATCGGCGATTTATCGACCAGTTTGCTGCGGTTTTTGGGCTTATTGGTACGGAGCTGTCTCTCTGCACGTCTGTTCTGTGTGCTGGATTGGCTCCGCCCCCTCAATTTATCGGGAAGACACATTCTGATTGCAATGTCAGTGATTCCCTAAGGCTACAGGGATAACAGGAGAAACCATAATATAACAATATGATAGCCCAAGGACACAGAAACGGTGTATATACTGTGTGTATATATGTGTGTATATATAGATATATATCTTAATCTATCTGTCTCTGTCTCTCTCTCTCTCTCTCTCTCTCTCTCTCTATATATATATATATATATATATATGTACAGGTGGTCCCTGTTTTACGACGGCTTGCACTTACGACTGGCTCTCTCGCGGGGTGGTAAGTGCGAGCCATCGTGGGAATTAGAGAGATTCCCTGCTCTGCTGCATCCTTCAATGTTCGGGGATATTTCCCCGAACATAAATGAACGCAACAGAGCAGGGAATCCCTCTAATCTATGTTCGGGGAAATTTCACCGAGCATAGATTAGAGTGATTGCCTGCTATTGTGCGTTCGTCTGTGTTCGGGGAAATGTCCCTGAAAACAGACATGCGCACCAGAGCAGAGAATCCCTCAAATTAAATTTCCCTGAACATTATAGTGTTTCCCTTTTCTGTTGCCTTTGTCTATGTTCAGAGACATTTCCCCGAACATAGAAGATGGACAATGGCACTCGCTCCTAGATACAAAATTCCATATACTATGCCTGGGTGCCATGGCCAGCACTACCATAAGATGGCACAGGCAGTTGCCTTAAAGCACACTGGCCTTAAATGTGCAATGCCTGGGTGACAGGGGGAGTGTAGAACACAGAGCTTCACTCTCCGTTTCCATGCCTGGGCTAGCTCATTGGGCTGCTGTACTCTGGGGCTGGCCATTAGTGAAGGGAAAAAAAGCAGGTGGGATGGGTCCAGTGGAGCAAAAGGAGGTTAGTATAGCATTATGGGCTACAGACCGCTTAGATGCATGACATCATGTCCGTGAGGCCAAGTGGAGAGAGAAAAGGGGCAGTAAGACCCGCTGGGACCCCTGTTTAACCCTAGTAAGAAACAGATTACATTTAAATCTGCAGTGAGTGTGTATGAGCCAGTATGTGCATATGAGCCAATGGATGTCTGTGCATTTATCAGTAAAACTTTGACACTGAGAGTGAGTATGGATCAATGAGCGTTGGTGCGTGTCAAAGAGTGTGTTCATTCCTATAGATTTTTCCATATGAAAAGATCATTGTGATCCTGCAACCACACAGGGCACTATGTCCTTGCAAATAGCACGGTCCTCTTGGGTATTAAATAGACACAGAAATCAAAAAAATCCAGATAATTTATTGCACAGTTCACTTCAGGAAGCAGCATTAGAGACAAATCACACAACAAAATATCCCTTCAAACTAAATCCTATCTCATCTGAGCACTTACTAACATAAATATCCCTGACTATCAGGGTTTAAACTAACTAATACACAGGCTTCACCAACCTTATAGAATGGCAGTTTTTTGCACTCCAGTCCTCAGTTGCAGTTTAGCATGCAGTTTCCAGCACTCAAAAGTTGAAACAAAATAAGTCTTCCTGATGAGTCTTGCTGATGCCGTGGGAGCCGGAATATGAAGTCATTCCGGCTCCCAGCATCAGCAGATGGCCCGCGAGGGAGCAGAGCAGGGAGATCACAGCTCCCTCACCGCCGCTGATTCTAACACAGCTGCACACCTCCCAACAGCCCCACTGGACCCCAGGGACAGAACAACACCAGCTCTCCAGGTAGGGAGGCTGGGTGGAAAATGTTAATTTATAATTGGAATAATTAGTGAGTGTATGTGTGTGTATGAGTGCATGTTTGTGTTTGTGTGTGTATGTGAGTGTTTGTCAAATCAGTGAGAGTCTGTCATTGAGTGTGTGTGTGAAACTATCAGTGTATCTGTCAATGAGTGTCTATCAGTGTGTGTGTCAGTGAATGTGTGTGTGTCAAATCAGGGAGTTTGTGTCTGTCAGTGACGTCTGTGTGTGCGTGGCTGTCAGTGTGTATCTGACAGTGTGTGTCAGTCAGTGACTGTGTGAGTCAAATCAGTGAGTCTTTGTTTGTCAGTGATGTATGTGTGTTTGTCATTGAGTGTGTGTGTGTGATAGTCCGTGTGTATCATCCAATGTGTGTCTGTCAGCTGTTTTCCTGGCACTATAGTATCCCTTTAAAAAAGAGTAGGAAAAGGTGGAATCTAAAGAGGAAGGGGTGGGTTCTTAATAAGGAGGAGGTGTGGCCTTTACAGGAAGGGGTGAGGTAAAATTGCCCTGCTTTAGTCATGCCTAGGGCAGCGCAAAACCAAAATACACCACTGCACCCAGCCCTTATTGTCTGTAATTGAGAAATAGAGTATGTGTCTGTCTGTAACTGTGTGTGTGACTGTCTGCCCATAACTGTCTGGTGTAACTGTCTGCTAGTAGCTAGTGTCTGTAACTGCCTGTAACTGTGTGTGTGAGACTGTGTGCCTGTGAGTAACTGTGTGTGAGTGACTGTCTCCCTGTGACTGTGTGAGGCTTCCTGTAACTGTGTGTAACTGTCTGCCTATAACTGTGTGACTGCCTGTAACTTTGTGTGTGTGACTGCCTTTAACTGTGAGTGTGTGTGACTGCCTTTAACTGTGAGTGTGTGTAACTGTCTGCCTCTTACTTTGTTTGTGTAACTGTCTGTCTGTAACTGTGAGAGACTTTGTGCCTGGGACTGTGTGCATGTGACTGTATTTGACAGTATATGTGTATAACTGTGTGCATCTGACTGTGGGACTGTGTGCATGTGACACTGCAAAAATAGACATCTGCACTCACACATGGGCCTATGTGCAACTGTAAGATAACAACAGGAAAGTGGGAATTAATATTTCTATTTTATTTATTTTAATAATTGTTAATTTAATAAACAAACACTAAACCCCTATACACACACTATATGTGACCAGTGAGGGGCGCTGTTAAGATTTTTTGCACAGAGTGCCTAAGAGAGGCCTTGTATGCACAAATTTAAACATATTTATTATTTTCATAGTTAATAAATATGAATGAATCAGAATTAAATTCTGATGTGTGCTCTGTTTTTTATTTGTGCTTATTTTTCTTTGCTTATTTGCACTTTCTGTATAGCGTATCCATACAAACTTCATTTTTTTGTGCCAAAATGTCTGTTCAAATGTGCTTTATTGAATCAAATTCTTTATTAGCTTTGAATCAAATCTTAACTATATATGGATAATATGCCTCTGATTTACTGCTGTGATTCAGGTGTTTAACATGCTAAATATACATTGGCACAGCGTTGGATGGTGTCAGGCTCATCCTGAAATTATGACAATCATACAGACAATCATACTACTTTATATACACATAATGGCATTCAAGATTTGACCCTTATTTGATCGTAGATCACCATTTCCTTCAGATTACTGTCATAATTTTTAATTGCCAAGCTCACAATGAAACCAAATATATAATGCTTTGTTACTCAAAAATTGTCAAAACTAATGAATAATAACTAGTGATAATGTTGGGTTCAAATATTTGTCTATAACTCACTTCTTTATAGATTTCTAAACTACTACTACTATGATTTGTTCAGTGTTCTGTGCCAAATTGCAATGAACTCCTTTAACTTCACATTTGTCTATGCAAACAAGTAACTAGAAAATTGCCCTGCCCCCCTCATTCCCCTACATTTTGCTTCATTCACCATGTGTTTCATTCCCTCCCCAGGTGTCTCAGTCACTCTCTCCAGCCCCTCCATGTGTGTCATTTACCCCCCAGCCCCTCCATGTGTGTCATTTTCCCCCAGCCACTCCCTTTGTCTCATTCCCCCTAGCCCCTCCATGTGTCACATTCCCTATCCCCTCCAGGCCCTCCATATGTCACATTCCTTCTCCCCCACAGCCCCTCCATTTGTCACATTCCCCCCCTCACCACCCCAGCCCTCCATTTGTCCATACCAACTTTCTGACTCTGTGTAGCACAGCCGAATGGTACCATTCTGGGAGGAAGTACTCTCTCAATGAGCACTTCCTGTGAGGCTGCAATCCGTTTGGCTGCACTAGACACAGAGATCGGCAGGAGGGGAGCCGCACAGGACAGCACTTCCCTCCTGCCGGTCACCTGGAAATCACAGGCCCTGGGTTGGTGTGGCAGTACACCGGCCCTGAAGTTGTGGTGGCCCATGGTCACAGGGGTCAAAGCTGCAGCTGGGCCACATGGAGTGACTGCCCGGTAGCAGCTGTGACCCCTGAGACCGTAGTCGGTGCGCCACTGGCTGTAACGATTAAAGGTGAATTGTACATGCCTAAAGGGATGTTTGGTGCTGCTTTTCAGTGGTGCAGTGTGGGTTGCCAGTTCCCGGGGTAAGGTAAGTATTGTGTCCCCTAACCTGTAGAGCATTAGCACTCCCAGAGTCTCTTAACGGGTGCATAAATTGTCTTGCTCCTCTTTTCCTACCCACCTCGTCTCTGTGATTTGTATGACATTGACAGTTGCGTAATTTTTAAAAACCACCTCACGCCTAAAATAATGTGCATAGTCTATAAGCTAGTGAGACCATTTAATAGGCATTTACATAATGCCTATTATTAGCGTGATTTACAGTTTGAAGTTAGCTGCGGTATTAAATAACCGATAAGGATTAAATGAGGACAATATGGCTGTAATTAGCAAGTAAAATACTGTAAAATGTTACGTGGTAACGTTTATTTGCCCCTTCATGTTGAAAAACTGTAGAATGTTTGAACATTTGGAAGATTTTCTGTGTAGGGGAGGGTGTGTTATTTTTTTTTTTTTTTTTACATTTTTTTTTAATTTTGCGACCATAATAATTTTGCACCCAGAGCAAATGCCCCTGTGGCCCACCCTACACTACACAGCTGCTTCCCTTTCTTTACCCTAGTGCTCCCTTCCGTACACTGAGTGTGCACACAATGCATGTCCACACCATACACATATTTTGCACTAGTAATGACGTTTATTTATAATTCACTAAACAGAGGGGATGAACTTGGTCTGCTGGGTCAATGGTTTGGCAAAAACCAGAAGGGCTTCACCAATAACACCTCGCTTTATAACTAACCACTGCAATACACTGTAGTGTTTATGGTGCTTATAATGTTGATTTCACAGGAGTAACATTTGGCAATTATATTTTCAGTTTTAGTTTGTGTTGCAATTATGTTTACTCTGTTTTAAAAACGCACTTTTTGAAAATCTATAAAACAACCGTAAACTGTTATACATTTCATATGACAATCACAAGTTTTATTGTAACTTAGCCATCCATCTGTCCTTTGCCAAGATTTTTTTTCTGCAAGGTTCAGTGCAATTAATATCAATCAAAGACGTATGTTGACTGAGAGTAAAAGTGCTTAGCAATGTCTTGATACAGTAATTGATCCAAATTTCAGTTTATTGGTAGCATTTATTTACATAAAATATTGCAATATCCTGGAGATGTCTACCACCAGCATTAAATATGTCTTATCGAAAGATGGCATTTACTGTACTTGTAAAGTGGATCGATAATTTACTGCCTGCGATGCACTTAAGAAAATAATGTTCTGTTTAGAGTGCATCTAATTTCAGATACCTCAGTAATCTTTTGGCAGATTCTGACTTCTTCCTATTAACCTGGAATCAAATTATTGTTGCAACAAAATTAAAGGTCCAGTAAAACTCCTTTTATCACATGGCCCATGTTTGATCTATTTACCACGAGATAACTGCAACAATTAGAGGAGCGGTTCAGCCAAACATAAGCATAGCTCTGTCTGGGAGCAATGGTAGCATCTTACTTTAGCACACTACCCTGAACAATATTAACATTTAAGCACGGAGTAAAACAGACAATTAGAACTGTTGAATGCAAGTTGAAGAGAAGAAAAGGACTTTAAGATTTCAGTAAATAGGTAACATCAGTGGCGTACACACAACCCATGGGGCCCCGGGTGTGAAAACTGATCCGTGGGTCCCCCCCCCCCCCCCGCGCGCTTACTCTGCATGGGCCGGGGCCGCAACACATGGCGGCGGGCACCTGGTCACAGGGCTGCGACCGCGGTATGTACGCCAGTGCATGCAGATACACATACACTTAAAGGACCACTACAGACACCCAGATGACATCAGCTCAATGAAGTGGTCTGTGTGCCAGGTCCCTCTAGTTTTAACCCTGTAGCTGAAAACATAGCAGTTTCTGAGAAACTGCTATGTTTCACTGAGGGTTAATCCAGCCTCAAGTGGCTGTCTCATTGACAGCCGCTAGAGGAGCTTCCGTGATTCCCACTGTGACAATCACAGTGAGAAGACGCTGAACGTCCATAGGAAAGCATTGAGTAATGCTTTCCTATGGGCAGTTTGTATGCGCGCATGGCTCTTGCCGCGCATGTGCATTCGGAGCTGAGAGGCGGATCGGGGTGGAGGGATCCCCAGCGCCAAGGGAGTCTGGTGCTGGAGAAAGGTTAGTGCTGAAGACACACACACACACACACTCTCACGAACAGACGCATACACGCTAGCTAAAAGACACACACATTTACTGACAGACACACACTCAGTGACAGACATACATACACACTCACTGACAGACAAACACATACACACTCACTTACAAAACACACACTCACTAACAGACACCAAACAGACTCACTAACAGACGCACACAAACTAACACACTCAGTAACACACACACAGTCACACACTCACTGACACACACAAACTAACACACTCACTGACACACACAAAGAAACACACACACTGACACAAAAACTAACACTAACACACTCTAACACTAACACACACACACACACTCTAACACTAACACACACACTCTAACACTAACTCACACACACACACTCTAACACACACACACACACACACACACTCTAACACACACACTAACACACTTTAAAAAAAAAAGTTATCCCCCAGCCTCCCTACCTTTGGGAGAGCTGAGGGGATTCCCTGGGGTCCAGTGGTGTTACCGGGCAGGCTGGCAGGCTGGCGGGAGCGCGCGAGGGAGCACTCTCCCCTGAGTGCTTCCTGTTCAGCTCCCTCGCGCGCTGCGTACTGATGACAGAGCCGGAATATGACATTATCTTCCGGCTCCTGCATCAGTTCGTAGCGCGAGGGAGCTGGGCAGGGAGCACTCAGGGGAGAGTGCTCCCTCGCGCGCCGGCCAGCCTCGGGGGGCCCTGAGGTGGCCGGCTCCTGGGCTCCCCAGGAGAAGAGGCTGGCCACAGTGGGTACATACCGGGTCGCAGGGCGACCCCTGTATGTAAACCACTGGGTAACTCCATCTATGGGGGTTGTGGATGAATCGAAAGCAAGAGTCGTGTCAATCAAATATCACAAAGCATTGACTTTTTTGCAAACAGAACTGGAAAAATAAAGGAGTTTGATCAATGTTGAATTGGCAATTGGGTTACAAATATTATTCTGTAATAGAAAAAAGGAAGTAATAGGCGCTCACTATAGTGATCAGGCAGCAGTATACAAAACAAGGATTCCCCAACCTTGTGAGTGTGTAGTAGAGAAACAAAAAAGGAGACGTATACCGCGCCTAGTAATTTACATATGTAGAAAATACATACATGAGTCTTTGAATTATCCAATAAATCGTAACCTCGGAAAAGAATTAAAAAATAATAGTGCAATACAGTAAGTTAAGTCTTAAAAATAATTGGTAGCTATATGCAATCCACTCACATTTAGATGAGCTATAACAGAGCTCTGCTGTGAAGCGCCTGGACGGTACGATCCCCGTCTATGGATTTGTAGTGGTCTCCACGGATGTTTCCAAAGTGCAATATGCGTAGTTGATATAAAGGAAAGATAGCAGCAATATGGTGAAGTAAGTACCAATATTGTAAAAGGTAATAAATAGTATTGTACTTACACTTTCCAGAGCATGTGACCTGCTCTAGTGTAAACAGCTTAGGTGGTATAATCCCCACCACGGATAATCAGGATACCAGGAAATGATAAAAATAATGAATAAAAAGTAACTTTAAAAGTATACTTTAATATAAACAAACAGAGTAATAAAAGGTAAAATATAAAATATAAAGTCCACTTAACGCGTTTCGCCTGATAGGCTTCTTCAGAAGCTGTAATAACAGTTTGAAAGTTTATTATTTTATTATTTATATAGCGCCATCAGATTCCGTAGCGCTGTACTATGTTTCAAAGTGAAGAGTTTGAGAGAAATAAAAGACTGACGTTTAAAAGTTTAAAATACTCTTGAACAGTAAGTAGCAGGGAGACACCACCCTCTGGTCTACAGTGTCTGATATTATCCCATAAACTCCTGTCCAGCACAAGAACACTATGGCTTTGATTTAATATCGCTTGATAAGATTTCCAAATTATTTAATATTTTTTGATCACTTTTTAAAATGATGTAATATTATGAAAGGATGTTTACATTTTGTAGTATTTTTTGTTTTTATACATTGATGTATTTTTTTGTAGATTATATATATATATACAAATACAGAAAGAGAAGTCCTGCGCTTAAGCAGCAAGGACTACAACACACATCAGCCCCAATATATAGTAAAAACCAAAGAAAAGAAAATGTTACTTGCGCTTTCTCCTTAATCCCTATGTATATTTAGACAAATGGAGGTCATTTAGTTGCTCCAATGGCCATTGGAGGGAATGCCCGCCTGCCAACGTCAAGGCAGACCCCCCTAAGCGGGTCCTAACACTGACCCTTCAGCCTGCTTCCTTGAGCTTCTGGCTATATATATAGATATGTTAAAAATAATAATTTGAACATTTTATCAAAAAAAAATTAAGTTATTTGGAAAGCTTATCAAACAATATTAAAGCAAAGGCTTATATAATAACTGATAAATAAATCAGAAAAAAATAAATCCCACAGAAAAAGTTCAAGTTATCATATAGGATGAGTGGAACTGATCTGTTTAATTACCCCATTCACACTTCCTTACTTCATTCCACAATCACATATGACACATCATTCTACATTCCATCCCCTAGTAACATACACCATACTTCATTCTACATTCCATCCCCTAGTAACATACACCATACTTCATTCCATTTTAACATGACACATCATTCTACATCCCATCCCCTAGTAACATACACCATACTTCATTCCATAATAACATATGCCATGTTATTCCATGCTATGCCATTATCATATCTTCTTTGTCATTCGTAGTGCACTCTATGATGTTTGAAGTATTGCTTTAAATAAACTGGATACTACATTGCACATGATTTTCAGCTGGCCTATGAATTCATGTGTGCATATTATATTGAGTGAATGTGCTAGTGTCAGTATTTGTGAATGCAAAAAAATATTTACGAGTGTGAATGCACAGATGTATTTCTACAGCCTCCAATGTTACCACGCCATCCAGTTGTAGATGGCAACGATGAAACTAACGTTTTATTCAGCTTAAAGGGACATTCTAGATTTGGAAAGCTGAAGTGCTTTCCGTGTGATGAGTATGTCCTTTTTTTTCATTTTACAAAAAGTGCAGATATCAGTAGAAATTTACACTTTTATAAATTAACCTAGTTTCACCCCAGACAATAGCTCCTGTTACATCCTGGGTTGTTTAGCCCAGTGGAGGTAAACTCAAGAGACAGGCAATTGCCCAGACTGCTTTGTTAAGAGTTAATTTTAAACTGCATTGGCTAGTCTGTGATTGGACAGCCACAGAAAGTCTGGGCGGGGTTAGAAGGGGAGGGCTTGCAAAGGCAACAGACAAGAGATCTACAGCTTTTGCAAGCTAATTTTAGATATACCCCAATGGGAAATATGACTAAATGCATGCATGTTTTTAATTGGGGGTATATCTACTTAACAGTGATTTTATGTTTGTATTTTTATTATTTGGACAGTGGAGTGTCTCTTTAATTTTGTGCACTTAATCTTAGGTGTTTCTTTACTAAACAGTAAAGTGTGGTTTATTAATAACCAATTAGCACACAGGCTTAACTAAACAAGCTGAGTGTGAGACAGGCATGTCATTAATTGCAGTGACTCCAGACTATTGATGTATGCTTTAGGAATGACCCAAACAATTAATAGTTCTATCAATCAGGACCTTCTTCAGGATAGATGTTTATATTGAATACACCGCTTGCAATATCTCCTCTAATAAAACAACAATAAAGCACACGAATGGTACATTTTTAATTCTAAATTTAATTTGTAAAGTACAGTAATGTTACAGTGAATGAAAAAGAAGAGGACTTTATACAGTACAAGTACGAATGGACTTTAAACCTTCTAGCCAATTTTAGCATGATCCTCTGAGACCTACGTCCAACGCTATATTGTGTGATTTGGCTGGCAGATGAATCTGATATTTTACTGTAATTTAAAGGAAATTGGCTTTTGAAAAGCAGAGGAAAAATATGCCCTCCGTATGGGAAAAAAAAAAATCAGTTTTTCATTCTTCTGAGAAATTATATTTATAGAAAGCCTGTGACGTAAGAGACACAGAAGACCAATGAACCGCAAAAAAAAAAAAAGGATTTTGAAATTGACCTCTATGATTGAGAAAACATTAGAGATTTTAATGGCATGTTGTTCTACCAAGCTAGACATGAACTAACAAGTCATATTTCCAGAAAAGTAAAAAAAAAATATAAATTTCAACCATCAACATATATATATATCTTAAACATCTGGCACCTAATTTTAAACATCTAATTTTTAAGATTTTCATTTTTTAACTTCAGATTTTCGGGAAATGTATATGTAGAACACTATGCACAACTGGGCCACCCAGCTAAACAGTCTTCACACTGTGGAGGCAGAAAGGAAGGAAGCAGCTCTGCCATGTGCCTGAACCCCAACTTTGGGGTTAAACCCGAAAAAAAAACCGATTTAACCCTTGAAGGTATGATGGCATCTGAACAATCCTGCCTTTTAACAACTTCAATTGGCTGCAGTTGTAATGAGGTGGGAGTGGTACTTTTAGACATTTTAAATACTGCACAGGGCTAGACAATCTTGGGCACTTCAGATGTTGTGGACTACATCTACCATCATGCAATACTGCTGGCAAAGCATCAAGGGAGATGTAATTCACAACATCTGGAGTGCCGAAGGTTATATGCACAAAATAAAAATCTTATCTAAAAGATTATGGCTAGTGTGTGAGATTTCGTCATACTTCAAAGGAGTTACTCCAACCAAGTAAATTTTTGTAAGTGCAGTGTTACATAGTAAAACACTACACTTACAGACACTGGGCACCATGACCACTTCAAATCAGTGATTGGTCATGGTGATTGGAGTAGCCCTTTAAGCATAATCATAAATATGAACATGTAAGCAAATATAACACTGGGGCAGCAGGCTTGGGTTATAGAACAGGCTGAAAGATGTTCATCAAGAAATATCTTGTACCGTAATCTGTTTTGATGTTGATTTGAGTTAATTTTCTGTACATTTACAGTTGTATGAAAAGTAGTTTTTTTTAAAACTATTTTACAAAAAAACAGCACTTATCGCATGTCTCGAACAAGATAAGTATGCAGACTGATACAGAAAGGATCTAGAGTTTTGCTCACCCAAGCTTACATTCTAACTTCTAAACACATTAGAGTGCATTACTGAGTGTTATATAATTTAATCAAAAGGTCAATCCATGTTGGGTATTATCCGAGCATGGCTGCGTTTGCATTATCTTTATAATGGAGTCAATGTGCATGATTCTTGAGTTAAGTTTTTTTATTTTTTTTGTTATGAAACCAGGTCATGAAAAATAATCCAAATAAAATTTAATTTACTCTATTCTGCATCAGAATAAACCACAAATTATATAAGATGTTCTAAAGTAGTGTATTGAAATAGGGTTTGCATTAGTATTAAATTGCAATCCCTTTTATACAGCTATAGTAGACTGATGTTCGTCTATTCATTGCTATTGAAAAAATATATAACTTTTTAAACTTATATCTGGCTTCAATCAATGTTTGCAGCCGACAATTTACTTATAACGTTACAAAATCTGAGATAAGAGCAAAACGAAAAGCTATAAATTATTAATTTCAATATAAGGTTATGTTTTCTGTACTTTGATATATTATCACTTTGCTGGCACAACTAAGGCATTTCATGCAAAATAACTGCTTTTCCCATGGTTCCTCTGTTATGGTGGAGACATTTCCCTAGAAAACACTCAAAATCAGTATCTATGAAAAGTGATACTTCTATTTTCATGTATTGTTTCCATTATTAGTAATAGTGTAAATTCAAACTACAATGCCAATTAAGGTTTATTTTTAAAGTCACATGATGCTCTTAATACACCAACGCCTGACGTCTGTTCAAGCTGAGTGCCTACTGTGTATTGAAAGAGCCTTGTTTTCATATTATATAAACATAGTAGTCTCTTGACTAGCAAAACTTCTATCAAGTTTGTTCATAAAAAACTGAGTCTCTCCAGAGTAACCTTCAGAACAAGTTGCTCTATTCCTGAGTTGATATAACACACACAAAATCTACAGCAAGCGCTCAACTGTATGGGTAATTCAGTGAATCATGCACATAACCCGATTAGTGTGCTAAAATAGAAAAGAAAAAAAAGCCTGCTGCCACACCAGGACTATATATACATAATGCAAAAACCCAGAGCACACAAAGTTATGTAAAAAGATTTTATTGATATGACATAAGTCAAACATCCATAAAAGATAAAGTGTATAAATGTAAAGTGCATAACATTAACACACAAATAGTAAATATAGATAAACTGCAAACACATTTATCCAATGGTGTTAAATCAAGTACTAACCCAGGGCTGGAGGCCAAAAAACCCCAACGTTTCGGCTAGTCATTTTTACATTTCCTGCATGTTGAGGTAGCAAAGACAGATGATGGGTTTTACTTTGACATATATTTCAAACCAACTGATCGGAATGCCTATCTAAATTTTTAACATTCCATCCACCCAAGTTGAAAGAAGGGTTACCATACTCACAGTTGTTTCGATTGAGGAGGATCATCTCAGATCATGCTAGTTTCGAGACCTGGGTGGATGGAATGATGAAGGATTTTGCATAGAGCGGTTATCCCTCAGATTTGTTACAAGATGCTAAGAAAAGGGTTATGTTGCTACAAATTGTAAGGTGAGGCGGGTCAGAAATCAAAAAAGAGAGAATAGGATTCGTTTTGTTCATACTTTCTCCACTAATCTAGCTAGATTAGATGAATTGTCAGAAAACACTGGCACATATTGAGTATGGGGAAGAAATTAAAGGATGTATTTGGTGAAGCCCCATTATTGGCTTATAAGAGATCTAAAAGCACGAGAGACAATCTGGTACATGCCAAAGACAACATTATTTCAGGAGGAATGAGAATGCTGGTTGACACCTCCCAAAAATGTTTGACTTATGTCATATCAATAAAAATAAAAATAAATATTTTTACATAACTTAGTGTACTATGGGTTTTTACATTATTGATATAACAAACAGCAACACATTTTATCATGAATTTGTGCATCGTCATCTTAAATGACTGCCCGTCTACCACTTATGCTAACTCCGAACAGTTATAAAATGTGACATCATGTAATATCTCTAAAACCAGTACCCATTTATAGGGCAACTATAGTTACCAAAACAACTAAATAATATATATTTATTATTTTTTTAAGGTCACCCTCAGCAGTATTGCAAAGTGAAGAAAATAATTTAAATGAAGGTCTACTTAAGGCAAATTCTAAAATGAAATTTTGAGTTTAAGCTAATAGAATTAACTGGAAATGCATTCCGTAAATGTTCTGTTTACTTAAATCTTCATTCTGGTTTTCATTAGTGGGTAAATCCTGCATATGTGCTGTTCCACCACGGAGGCTGTGGGATTAAGCAATGCTTAACAGGATACACTAAGTACCACAACAACCTTGCCTTTAAAGGGACACTATAGTCACCAGAATCCCAACAGCTTAATATAATGGTTCTGGTGTCTATAGTATTTCCCTGCAGGTTAGCACTGTAAACACACCCTTTTCATAGAAAAGGCAGTGTTTACTTTGCTGCCTAGAAAGACCTCTAGTGATAGTCACTAAAACAGCCACTAGAGGTGCTTCCTAGTACAGTGCTGCACAGTTTGTAGCACTGGCATTTAGCGTCTCCACTATTTGCATGGAGGTACGTTCACCATACAGGGGATGTTCACCCACATTCCTCATACAGATGCATTGATTCAATGCATCTCTATGAGAATATGCTGATTGGCGCAGTGCAACGTTTTGCCTTGCATGCGCAATAGCCTCCCAATGCTTTCCTATGGGAACACATTGTTTGAGAACATCAAGATTGATGATCTTAGCCATGAAGGTGGGGCCAGCCATGGCATAGGGAAAAAGTTGAGTAAAATCACTGTAATTACCTAAGCAACCACTTCAGAAATATACCGTCAAGAATACATGTTCCTGACACTATAGTGTTCCTTTAATGAAGTGGTTCTGTTGTATAGATGATGCCCCTGCAGACTTATGCAGGAGACTTCAGGGACATGAACGCTACACCAAAACTGCTTGATTAAGCAAATGTTGTTTTGGCAAATATAGTGTCCCATTAAACAATGAGCATGCGTAACGTACATGACTACTTTTGAACATGTTGCAACTTTTGTATAAGCAGTGCATCACCAAGATATTGTGATCAGTTTGGTTAGAAGTCTAGTTGACAATAAATTCTAAGATTTCACATACTTAGCCTTCGTGACATTTATTAGATGTCATGTTTTTAAAGTGAATGTATTTGTGCATTCTTATGTATCCTGCTTTACTATGTAATGTATTGTCTGTTTTCCTGTATCTTACATTCTGTATATTGATGTGAGTTAGTGATGGGATGCATTGCAACCAGCTGAAACCATTAGAAACTGGGCTCCATGCTAAGTCCCTGGAAAATATGCCTTGAAGCCCATGTCCAACTGTGCAGGCTTAACAACCCCAGTGGTGTCCAGTACACCAGGAGCATCTAAGCTTAGTATGGAAAACCCTACACCTAAACGTGACACTTTATTATTAGACCTTCTAAGTCCCCTTAATCACAAGAAAAAACAAAATAGTCAGAGATGCTGGCTCCCAGCCCAAGGGATTGCCAAGGACTGGGGGGCAACAGCACTGCTCTTCCCCCAAAAATAAGAGATACCCCTAATGTAACACTTTAATAAGAAAAATAAGGTTCCTTGAGACCCAAGAAAACCTTGAAGTGGGGGAACAGGATAATTAAATAATAGAATGTAACGAAAGTATACCCCAACACGCAGGATTCAACTCAACAGAAGACAACACAGAGGGGAGATACGTCTACCGGACCTTAGAATGGCCAGACTCGACGTATATGAGAGGAGTACAGAGTCAGGAGTGATCCGAGGTCAAGGGCACAAAGAGACAGCGTAAACTAGGACTAGCCGGGGTCTGGTACACAGTAGACAGCAAGCCGGCGAACAGATAAGGATAAAGAGATAACGTAGTCAGAAACAAAGCCAAGGTCAAGTACGAAGGAACACAACTGAACACAACAAGCGCTAAAGGGAACTGAAACAGAAACCACGATAGGGCAAGGAACTAAGGGAAAAAGGTGAGTATATATGCCTAAGTATCTATTTTGATTGGTCCCTGTCACATCCACGCCCCCAAAAGGTAAGTGTATGGGGAGTGTGGCATGACAGGGACCAATGGGAGGCTTTTGCCAATTTAGGCTCCCACTGTCCCTTTAAGAGTGCGCCTGAGACCAGTGGCGCGCTCTTAGAGTCAGGCGGGACACGTGACCGCTTCTCGCGGTCACTGCCCGCCTTCCTGTTGCAGCCGTCGGATGAGCCGCGCGCGGCTCGTGCAGCAGCAGAGCCGCACGCGGCTTGAACAGAGGACCCCGGCCGGCCCCTGGAAAGGGTAAGTACCGCTACAGTACCCCCCCCTGAGGGAGGGCCAGCCCTGGCAGGAAAACGAGAATGGAAGGAACGCACAAGGCGAGGAGCGTGAACAGCATCAGTGGAAATCCAACTGTGCTCCTCAGGCCCATAGCCCTTCCAATGCACCAGGTACTGAAGTCGACCTCTAAGGAAACGAGAGTCAAGAACGGCAGAACCTTCAAACTCCTGATGACCCTCCACAGAGACAGGAGGGGGAGGAGGAGTATGCCGGGTATAGCGGTTGCATACGTAAGGCTTCAACAATGAAGTGTGAAAGACATTAGGTATACGCAGATTCTTAGGAAGACCCAAGGCATACGAAACAGGATTAACCTTATGCAAAACATGATAAGGACCAATAAAGCGGGGAGCCAATTTCATAGAAGGCACCCGGAGGCGAATATTTTGCGTGGAAAGCAAAACCCTGTCCCCCAAGACATAAGAAGGAGCCGCCCTGCGATGCTTGTCAGCCTGCACCTTCTGGCGAGCCGCGGAATCCACCAAAGAACGCTGAACCTGCTCCCAAGTATTACGCAAACCAGCCAAATGCTCATCCAGAACTGGCATGCCCTGTGAGGAGAAAGCAGCCTGAAGAACAACGGGATGCTGGCCATAGACAACGTAAAAAGGACTTTTGGCGGAAGAATCATGATTAGCGTTATTCCGAGCAAACTCAGCCCAAGGAAGAAGGTCAGCCCAATTGTTCTGGTGGTGGGATACGAAACAACGAAGGTACTGCTCCAGAGATTGATTGGCACGTTCAGCAGCTCCATTAGACTGGGGGTGGTAAGCGGAAGAAAATGAGAGAGTAATACCCATTTCCTAATAAAAAGCTGTCCTGAACCTGGAAATAAATTGGCTACCCCTATCGGATACAATAGATACGGGAATGCCATGCAACCGAAACACCTCTCTAGCGAAGATAAGTGCCAGTTCCCTAATTGTGGGCAACTTGCGAAGGGACACAAAGTGAGCCATCTTGGAAAACCGATCTACTATCATTAGGATAACAGTGTTACCATGCGAGGCGGGTAATTCAACAATAAAATCCATGGACAGGTTAGACCAAGGTCTCTCGGGAACGGGTAACGGATGCAACAGCCCACAAGGAACTCTACGAGAAGATTTCATACAGGCACAAGTAGTACAAGCACCTATATAGTCGGTGACATCCTTGCGCAAGGAATCCCACCAAAAATACTGAGAAACAGCTGACACCGTTTTGGAAATACCAGGATGTCCGGCAGTCTTAGTGTCATGATACAATGACAGAATATCCCGTCTCTCTGGAACATCAACGAATAGTTTATCAGTAGGCCTCTCGCTAGGTGCCAGGCTTTGTTTCGCTTGTATGGTCTGCAAGAGGGACGAGGAAATAGACAAAATAGTAGTAGCTATTACCCTGTCTGGGGGAATGACAGGAGTAACATCAATCTCCTGTTTGTCAGCAGTTTTGAACTGTCTGGACAGAGCGTCTGCTTTAGTGTTGCGATCACCTGGCCTATAGGTGATAATATAATTGAAATGGGACAAAAACAGTGACCACCTAGCATGACAATATTTTAGCCTCACTAAGGTAGGATAGGTTCTTGTGATCAGTAAATATGAGGATGGGATCCTTAGTTCCTTCTAGAAAATGTCTCCATTCTTTGAGTGCTAAAATAATAGCAAGGAGTTCGCGATTACCCACATCATAATTATTTTCTGCTTTGGAAATTTGTTTAGAAAAGAAGCCACAAGGATGCAATAGCTTTTCAGGCGACTCTCTTTGGGATAAGACAGCACCTACCCCGATGTCGGAAGCATCAACTTCAAGAATATAGGGCAGTGAGGGGACAGGATGCTGTAAAATAGGTGCAGATGCGAACGTAGTTTTAAGAAATTCAAAAACTCTGAAGTGCCTCGGGAGACCAGACACGAGTATTGCCATCCTTTTTTGTCATACGGGTGATAGGCGCTACAATAGAGGAAAAACCTTTAATAAAACGTCTATAATAGTTAGAGAAACCAAGAAAACGCTGAATGGCTTTCAAACCTTGTGGTAATGGCCATTCCATGACAGCAGAAAGCTTCTGGGGATCCATACGAAAATCTTTAGCGGAAATCAAATATCCCAATAACTGGACTTCGGATTGGTCGAATAGACATTTTTCCAGTTTACAATAAAGACCATTAGCAAGAAGGGTCTTCAGAACTGTTGTAACATGTCTGTGATGAGTGTGTAAATCTGTAGAGTATATTAATATGTCATCCAAGTACACAATTACAAATGTGTGAATAAAGTCTCTTAGGACATCATTAATAAATTCTTGAAATACTGCTGGAGCATTACATAGACCAAATGGCATAACAGTGTTATGGTACTTTTTGAAAGTAAACCAAAATGTTCAAAGTCTATCTGTTCCTGTCCAAATCAATAAAATTAAATTGCGTATATACGCTGAAGTAATTAAGTCTGACACACGAGGTTCAGGTTAAAATAACTTCGAGAAAGTTTATTGGCAAGTGAAGTAAAAGCGGGCGCGCAGGCCCTTTTAAGAGGCATTTTGCGTCATCATTGATTATTAGAATATCAGCAAATAAACATCATCAATTGGATTAATTGTTAAGTGACGGAGTTAGTGTCTTACCTATTGGTTAGTAAAATTAAGAGGTTAGTCCTGTGCCCACCCATCAGAGGTGGGATTATTCTGGACACGGGTGGGGGACAAGGGGGTCCTAAGCGT
Organism: Pelobates fuscus; assembly: GCF_036172605.1. Taxonomy (NCBI): domain Eukaryota; kingdom Metazoa; phylum Chordata; class Amphibia; order Anura; family Pelobatidae; genus Pelobates; species Pelobates fuscus. The sequence goes on from NC_086324.1 coordinate 49,563,235, forward strand.
CATTTTACACGGTCGGTGATATCAGGCTTTATGTCCAGGTGCAAGGTCTCTTATGAATAGAACATTTCATTACTACTGTGTTCTGTGGCCTTCAAACTGTACTATCTTACAAGCTCTTAAGGAGTAGCCAGCAAGTCTTAAGGAGTAGCCAGCACCTCCTGGTACTTGTCCTTGAAGGAAACACGGTCTTTGTCTACTGTATTAATTGGGTTGAGAAGTTCAGTCACGTAATGTAGTTTTAAAATGAACAAGTTAAGTCATGAGGACAAAATGGAGGATTGAAGAAGTCAGGTTAGGAGGACAAAATGGAGGACGAAGTCACAGTATAAAGTTAAAATGGAGTTAGTACAATAATTCAATACAAGTACAATAAAGATTTTTAATAATTCCACATCAGTCCCCCCTATGAAATGTTAGATTCTAAGAGATAAAACTTTATTATGTTAGTATCAGAAGACGTGTTAACCCAAAGGCACAGAAACCCCGTGGCTGCTAGCTAGATGTTAATGCAAAGTGCAAGGCTGTCCCTAGATCTGACCCTAATAGGCTAACCATCCGTCAGTATGGCTCTCGAACGCTTCACACCCAAGGGTATCCCATGGCAGCTAACCCACCACTTCTCCACATGGGGCCTTTACCATTCACTGACAGATGCTGTCCCTAATCTAGTCCCTTCCTAGAATTCCTGCACTTTATCAACAAAGGGGATAATTTGCAGCGGCAGACAGGGTGAGTTGATGTCTTGGAATTCTTGGTCATCAACTTCGAGATGGGTCAAAGTGGGTGCTGCTTGGTCAACAGTCTTCATGAGGGATTTTCTCAGACATGGGAGGACACAACAAAAGAGAAGAGCAAAAATAAAAAGAAAAATTAGTATAGCCATACCAATCTGCATTAAAGCCTTTTGCCATCCTGTCATCCAACCAAACCATCTTTCCCAGGGATCTTGTATCCCAGAATTCCTTTTTAACTCTTCAGACAAGTCATTTAATTTTTCTATAGCTAGTGTGACTTTACCATTAGGGCCTGTGTTTTCTGGGATGTAGGTACAACATGTCATAGTGTCGGGCAAAATCTTACAAACCCCTCCTTTTTCGGCTAAGATCATATCTAGGGCCATTCTATTCTGAAAGGTCATTTGGGATGTGGCTTGTAACTGTTCGGCCAACCCCTGGAGGGCGTCTCTGGTGTAATTGACAAAACGCTGTTGATTATAATAAATGTAATTTATCCAATTTAGATTCTTGTTTGCGGTAACTATGGTAAAAATTGATTCAAATCCTGCAGCAACTTCATCCCTAGCTTTAAACTCGTTGGGCACCCCCCTGGGCACTCCAATGGCATCAATATATACATGAGGATCAAAACTTCCTTTCACTGGGGCGTCACGTTTAACCTTAGTGTGGCTGAACTCATGGGTGTTGAGGTGTGTGTCAGAAATAATATGTATAGGCATAATGGCCTTAGTCAAAGTACATTCTCCCCACCATTCTGTGTCCATTCTGGATCTTAGCTGTAAATCCCCACACAACCAATAAATGTCCCCTAGTGACCTAGTGTGATGTTGCAGCAAACGTACAGGGACAGTTCTGTATGTAGCACAATAGCCTTTGGAAAAGTTACCCACAAATTTACCAATACCATCGTACATGGCATAGCAAGTGTAATTACCTTTATATACGGTAATACCATCAGGGGGTTTGACATCGTTGGCTAGGAGAGGATACTCCTTTGTCCATGCAATACATATGGACCTGTTAAAATTATAGTGATAGGCAAAAAGGCTTAAAATACATTCTTCTATATCTACAGGTAGGATTAAAGGTACGGTACCCAGGTGAGGCCGGGCACCTCCACACACGTAACATGCAGTTCTATTATGCTTATTAGCATTATATTTCATCCATTCTAACCATAAATTTACATCATTAAAACCTGTTTCAGCGGCCATGGTATCTTCAAAGGTGGGGTTAGCAATGGCCATCATGTCTTGAAAGGTCTGGATATGAGGTTTTAATGGGTTAGGGACCATATGGGTGGCCCCTTGCCACTCAGAAGAGTTGCACATATCTTTAAGGTAGAAATGCCCTAATTTTTGGTAGGAACCCTTTTTCCAGTACATTCCCATCACATACTGGTCTGCATCTGTTGGGCTTGGGTGCTCGATGTTAAGGATTAATTTCATTGGTGTGCTCCCCCCAGGCTTTCTCAAAGTCATTCTCTGGAGAAGCGATCTACCACGATCATCTACTTTAGCTATGGCACTTTTTGGTTTGTAACCCCAGGCAGGCCCGGCATTCCATCCCGCCGCCCCCCAATGGTCACAATTGTGCCCCCATTGTTTGTCAACTACACAAACATATGGGTCTTTCGAATGAGGGATATCTCTATAGATGCTCTGGATTTGTGGTGTGGGAAATGGGCATTCTACAATATCACAATAGTCAAAGGTATAAGTAGCCACCTGGGTGCATGATGAATTATACCAGAAGGTGTACCCACTAATGTCTTTGGTAATGGCTACTTGCTGGGCCTTCATAAGGCTAATTAAGGAGAAGATGTACCAGAGATACATGTTTGTGCGATATTCGCTTCCTCTGGGGCAGGAGATTTCTTGCAGTGGGAAGCGTGGATCCAATTTGGCCTACCGGCCAATTTGACGGAGGTTGCGGTAATCAGGAGAACTTGGAATGGACCGTCAAATCTTGGTTCTAGGGTATTTTTCCGCACAAACTTCTTGATCAGGACCCAATCTCCGGGGAGTAGGTTATGGGAACCTGTATCCAATTCGGGATCTGGAATTGAAGAGAAAACTTGGGCATGTATTTTATTTAAAACACTTGCAAGTTCAGTTACATAATCTACTAAAACATCTGATTGGAGCTGTAACTGCTGTGGATAATAACAACCTAACCTGGGTGCTGTCCCAAATAGAACTTCATATGGGGACAGTGAATGCTTCCCTCTAGGTGTGTGCCTAACACTAAATAAAGCTATTGGTAGGCTTTCTGGCCAGGGCATCTTTGTTTCTTGTGACATTTTTAACATTCTGGTTTTTAGGGTGCCATTCATGCGCTCCACTTTACCACTACTTTGTGGGTGGTAAGGGGTATGGAAGGCCAGAGTCACCCCTAGAGCGGTCCAAATTTCTTTAGTCACAGTTGCTGTAAAGGCTGGGCCTTGATCACTCTCAATAACTTCTGGGAGTCCGAATCTACATACAATATCTGTAAGTAGGCGCTTTGCGGTTGTTTTTGCAGTGATATTGGCCACTGGGTAGGCTTCTGGCCAGCCTGAGAACATGTCCACTATTACTAGTGCATATTCATGGGGCCCACTCTTGGGCATTTGGATGTGGTCAATTTGAATCCGCTGGAAGGGGTACATGGGCTTTGCCAGGTGTTTCGTAGGTACTTTAACTGGTCTTCCTGGATTGCATTTTGCACAGATGACACAGGCCTTGCAGAAGCTATTGATCAATGTTGTGATTCCAGGTGCTTCATAATACTTCTGTATGAGGGCGGCCATCAATTCTTTTGACAGGTGTGCAGGCCCATGTGCCCATTGGACAACTGCTGGATACAAATTTCTGGGAAGACAAAATTTGAAGTTGTTGTAATATATTCCGTCCTTTTGGACAGCTCCTTTCTTTTTCCATTTCTGGATTTCTTCAGGAGTGACTGCAGCTTGTTGTTCTTGTAAAATTCGCAAATCAGTAGGAAGAGTTTGCAGAGCAAAAATAGGGACTTCTTCTTCTTCTTGTCCGGACACTTCTTCATCCACTTCCTGCAGATCCCTGGCCGCTAACTTAGCAGCCTGATCAGCCAAATGGTTGCCCTTTGCTTCATCTGTATCCAATTTCCCATGGGCTTTGACTTTCAAAACGGCCACCTCTTCGGGAAGTAGGAGGGCATCCATTAGCTCCTTGATTGCAGTGCTGTGTTTGACTGGTGTACCGGCGGTGGTAAGAAATCCTCTTGTCTTCCAAATTAGGCCGAAGTCATGTGCCACACCCAGGGCATATCTTGAATCTGTATAGATGTTGGCACGTTTTCCTTCGGAAATTTTGCAGGCTGAAGTCAGAGCCTGTAATTCAGCTTCTTGTGCAGACATTGCTGGTGGTAAGGATGATGATTTAATAACTTCATCTGTTGTGGTTACGGCATATCCTGTATGATATGTTCCTCCTTCATCGGCATATCTTGATCCATCCACAAACAGGGTAAAATCCGGATCTGGTAATGGATTCTCATGCACAGTTGGTAAGTGCACTGTTTCCATTTTCATCTGTTCAAAACAGTCATGAGGTGTTTCTGGGTCATAGTCATTCTTTATGACCAGGTCTTGAAATTCCTTTTCCAGGAAATGGCGTGGCCATGCTTCCAGAAGGTCAGTTGTTGGGTATTTAACAATACCATTTTCCTGTAGCTGTTCTTCATTCATGGTGGCCCATAGTTTTGCCATGGGCCCAAGATCATTCCATGACTTTGTCTTCAACTTGGTAACAGGAATGTGTGGGATAGCGGTATCCCAATGGCGGTAGAGGTAGTTAAGTTGTTGAGGTAGCTGGACCAAGACCATGCTATTACCTTCAGAGTCACAATAAAAGTCTTGTGCAGTGAGCTTTACATCGGTCCAGTGGTAAAGCTCATCTTCATAGCAAGGTTCGGGAGTAATATTTGGCTTGTACCACATGGTACAGAAGGCGTAATCCGGGCCTTCACAAAGAGGTGTCTCATCTTCATGAAATGACAAATGTGGATGCATGACTTTCTTGATACATCCACAGAGCAGGTAGATGTAGGTTTCATCTGTGATAAATCCATAATAGATACCCCCCTCAGGGAGTGGAAGAAGAGTGGACGGATTAAGCACTTGACATCTTTGGATGGAAATGTTGTCAGGCAAAAGAAGATGACACTGTAGGAGCAGGTGTCTGGCTGGAGACACGTGCTTGAGCTGGACTTGGTTGACGATGGCAGAGATGTCATGAGGGGCCAAAACAACCAGAGGGTGGCCAAGGACCAGGTCTGAGGTCCTCTCTATGAGTTCTCTCGCAGCAAAAACAGCCCTGAGACAGGAAGGAGTCCCTCTGGCCACAATGTCCAGTTGACATGAGAAATATCCAATAGGCCTCTGGCGGCCTCTTAAGTCATTAGTTTGGGTGAGCACTCCTGTTGCGTGGCCTTGTCTTTCAGAGACAAACAATTTGAAGGGTTTGGAGTAGTCAGGTAGGCCCAAGGCAGGAGCAGAGGCGATGGCCCGTTTTAAAGCATCGAAATTGGCCAGGGCTTCATTGGTTAGACAGAACGGGTCAGACTTAAGAGCATCATAGAGAGGTTGCATAAGCAGAGAGGCTTCAGGGATCCATGCTCTGCAGTAGGAAATGAGGCCTAGGAAGGCATGAAGAGACTTTGAAGTCCTTGGAGGTGGAATGTCCAAAACAGCTCTTACCCGGTCCCGAGTAAGATGTCTGGTACCTTGAGATAGGCAATGTCCAAGGAAGATCACTGAAGATTGACAGAATTGTAGCTTGATGAGTGAAGCTTTGCATCCTTGTTCTGCCAAATAGCAAAGGAGACTAAGTGAACACCTTTTAGTAGTGGGTACATCATCTCCACATAGCAATAGATCATCCACATACTGAAGCAGGACAACTTCTGGGTGCTCAGCTTGCCATGGGTCAAGGATGGTGCCCATGGCCTTAGCAAATTGACTTGGAGAATTTTGTGCCCCTTGGGGCATGACAGTCCAGGTATACTGTTGCATTTCATGAGTGAAAGCAAACAGGTATTGACAGGATGGGTCCAGTGGGACACTGAAAAAGGCATTGGCCAGGTCAATAACTGTGAAGAATTTTGCAGATGGTGGGACTCCAGAGAGCAGAGTATGAGGATTTGGTACAAGAGGGGTGTCCAGGACGGTAGCTTCATTAACAGCACGGAGGTCCTGGACCATCCTGTACTTCTCTGGTTCACCCTTAGGAGTTTTCTTTTTCACAGGAAATAACGGGGTATTGCATTCAGATTTACATGTTACCAGGGCACCCTTCTCCAAGAGTGCCTTGATGTGGACAGAAATTGCAGCGGACTGTGCTGGTTTTAATGGATATTGTGGTTTTCTTGGTAACTTAGCCCCTGGAATAAGCTTTACCACCACAGGGGGAACATTTAGGTGACCTATGTCCTCTGGGCCTGAGGACCATAACTTAGCGGGCACCTGTGTTTTTAATTCCTCTGGGAAATTGGACCTTAATTCTGCTGCCTCCTCACAGGGCTTTTCTATATGCAGCATCAGAGGCAAAGAGCATAGGGCTGAAGTGTCTGATACAGACAGAGGTGTAAACATTTCTACCTGCCCATCCGGGGTAAAGGTGATGGATGCTTGCAGGCGTGAGAGAACATCAGCACCTAACAGGTTAATGGGGCATGTGGAGGATACTACAAAGCGAGCAAGCAGGCTAGAGCCAACTCGTAGTGGAGTTGTTAAAGGGCTACGTCTTGGCTGGCCATCCACTCCAACACAAGAGACATCAATACTGGACAGGAAGGATGGGTCTGGCAGGTCTTGTTCTCGTAGAACACTACGGGCTGCACCTGTGTCAACTAGAAATGTAGTAGGATGGTCTTCAATGGGCAAAGTCACTGTGGCAAGTGGCCCTCCCTTATCCCCTGCAGACACTGCCATTACAGGGGTTACAGACACAGGCTTGCCAGTCTCCTAATCGTCCGGTTCTTCAACAATTGGAACCTTTGTCTCGGTCCTGGGGCCTGGGGCAGGCTTAGAGAACTTCTTGGGTGCCCCTGGTTCCTTTTTAGGTTCCGGACAGTCGCCTCTGTAGTGTCCCTGAGCCCCACAATTGAAACAAGTTACATCTTCTAACCTGACTTTCTTGGTGCTAGAGGTGACGGGGGTAGCGCGAGCTACCATGAGGGGAGCTAGATTGGATCTTCTTGGGGTCTGAACAGATTCCAACCCTCTAGCAACTAAAAGCAGGGTATCCAGGGGAACAACCTTGTATTCAGGACGTGCAGCAATAATTCCCTTGCGTATAGAGTCTTTAACACCTTGGACAAACGCACCTGACAGCATTTGTGAATGAATCTTGTCAGTAAGATCAAACCCCAAATCTGTGAACATTTGATACAGCCTTGCATGAAACCTTTTCCACTGATTCTCCTTTATCTTGAATAACATCAGTAAGGCCAGCAGCCTGATCCGCAAGTTTGTCCTTAGCCCATTCTCTTAATTGGGTGCAAAAAGTTACTCCGGAGGGGTAATCAACGTCACTGCCGAGCAGATCCGTACTGAGGTGTCGGGCCATGCTTGGCCAATATGCATCCCCTGCTTTTATAGCACAAATGCTCAGTAGATCACGCCATGCTGCGGAATAAGTCTTTTGAATTTGAACTATCCCTCGATAGAAGGGCATAGGCTGTTTTTCTGGGTCAGGGAGTGATTTCATTAGAGCACTAGCTTGAGTGGGATTGAAAGCAACATATTTAGGAGGGGCCTGTTCTCCCCGACCCTTGTGGCCAAAGGGGTCATCGATAGAACGATGAGTTGGGGCTCCCGCGGCAAGCTCCGATGAGACATGGGACACCCTGTCCATCTCGTCATCATCGAATTCTATGATATTGGCTCTTTTGCGTGGTGCAGGGCCTGAATGAGGTGAAAGGATCGGTGGTTGGGAACGAGCCCCAGATGCAGGGGTGGCTAGCGAGTCATAACCTGGGGATAGGTAGTCACCGGGAATTACCGGCATCAGGGCCGAACTGGGGGCCGCCATATTGGTGGCCGGAGAAGATACTACATTAGGGTTAAGGGAAGAAGTGGCGGCCATGTTGGAAGAGGGCACATCCGGGGCAGACTGTGTCGGACTGGGCATGACCGGAACCTGGGGCGTGGCTTGGGGAGTGGGGAGTGGATATCCGGGGTAGGGCAGGGCCATGGGATATGGGAAGGGGTAGGGCCAGGCTGGGGAGGGGAAGGAGGTGGGGTATTGAGCTGGGGTGGAGATGGGAGGGAACGGAGAGGGATTGGTAGGGGTGGGTGTAGAGGGAGGAGCCGGGGCAAGGGCGGAGGAGGTGGTTAGTTGGGCGGAAGAAGAGGGGAGGGGGTCATGAACAGAGAGAGAGTGTAGGGCAGGGATGGCAGATGAAATGTTAGGGGAAGGTATAGCAGGTAGCGTAGGGATGGATGAGGATGATGGGAATGTTAAAGATGGGGCAGGGGAAAAGAAAGATCCATCAGAATTCAGGACCGGGCAGACAGGGGAGGTGATGGGATGGGTATTGGGAGTGGGGAATATAGTCAGCTGGCTTTCATTTATTGTTGACTGAACCTTGGGGATAGACATTCCCTGGGCGCCGGTTTTGGGCGCTGGCTGAGGATAGACCCCAGTAACACAATTATTATGATACACAAACAATTTCACACCTTTGTGATTTATCTCTTCCTCAACCCAACCTTCTAGCTGAATAGCCTTCGCTACTCTATACCATGCTTCAGCAGTCTTTAATAAACCATTATCTGTAAGTTTGCCTTTCTTTTCTGTCAGTAACCTACGCCAACTTTCTGGTTGCAATCTTCCACATGTCGGTACAGCAATTCTACATACTTTTGCAATTTTTTCAACACCTTTAACCATTTCCTCACCCTCTCTATCTTCGACTAAATCACATGCTAACCAGCCCTTACTGGGCTTGCTTAAATCCTGTCCCATAATCCCTTTACCCCTATACCAGCGTCCTAGATATAGGGAGAGAGAAGGAAAACTGAACAAGAACGTCTACAATGCTCGACTGCCACCCGAGAATCGTGGGACTTTCTCAGGTGCGTCTTCCCAAAACGTAGACTAGTCACTGAATCCGCCTACCCGGGGTGGTAGACACGGATTGGAGCGAGGTGAGAAGTGTGTGACCAATCACTTCTCTTTCAAGAGAATGGGAGTGGATAGTATAATAATATAGGAAGTTTAGAAAAGATGAAAGACAAGGAAAAAATCCTTAGAGACAGACACAGGAGCTCATGAGACTCCCAATTAAACAGACAAGACAACAATACAATTGAAATACAGTGCATGCATTACAGTTCAAATAAAATCAACAATAATCCCTTTCCTTCTACATGTGCTTACTCCAAAGTCACCTTCCTCAATCTCGTAGTGTCCCCGCTCGGAGAACGACTTTCATAAGTCTCACTACCAGCGGCCAAGGATAACAACTAACACCGGTCCGAAATCCTTTCCAGCCTCCCTCTACTCTGCAGTCCACGAGAATGTGGCCACGTCTATCCTCACTCCCGTAGTGCCCCTATAAAACCCACTTTATAAGTCTCACTACCACGTGATGCGAAAAACAGGCAATACCTGCCTGAATCCCCCCCGGAAACTGAGTCCCCTGCCACAAGGCTCAGTCTCCTACCACAATTAAATAACCAGTGGATCTCCGGCTCAACTAGAGCCGAAAGGTCCGGGCCAGGACGTCCCCAACTCAACTAGAGCTGGATGGTCCGAACGTGCACAGTGAAGCTAGCTAGGCTATCAAAGTGACACACCATTGGATCACAGAAACCTATGATTCTACACAGATCCCACAGTTCCACCAACTTCTTTTTCCTTACAGCCACAGCCACGAGGCTCCTAAAAGAAGTAAACAGGCAACAGAAGACCCCCAGGAACACATCCACAGGTCAACCCCCCTTTTTCCTTACAACCACAGCACAGTGGTTCCTAAAAGAGGTAAAACAGGCAACAGAAGACCAAGGCAAATCCCCTCAGATCCACCCCCCTTTATCCCAAAAGAGGGAAAATACAAACAGATAGACAGTCACACCGAGGACCCAGGCAAATCCCCTCAGGTCCACCCCCCTTTATCCCAAAAAGGGGAAAACAAGCAAGACAGAGAACCCCAGGCAAATCCCCTGCAGGTCCCCACCCCCCCTTTATCTCAAAATGGGGAAACAGGCAAACAATTCAAACACAATTCAAACACACCCAGGCAACAGATAGACTAAAATGCAGGTAAACAAGTGAGTAACGAGACACCGGGCAAGATATTACCTGTCTTTGATGTCCTCCCGGGAAGCAGTCACAGACACGTGGACGGGTCAATCAAAGGGGCCGGAACATACCGGTGGCTCTGCAGAAGTCTCTACCGTGTACTTGGAGGTGATCAGTCTCCCTTCCTTCCCCCTGTATTCCTCCGTCCACCCTTGTCTTCCTTAGGACAGCTCACCGGCCGGACATAGCCCGATGCCCCACGTTGGGCGCCAAGTTGTTATGGTACTTTTTGAAAGTAAACCAAAATGTTCAAAGTCTATCTGTTCCTGTCCAAATCAATAAAATTAAATTGCGTATATACGCTGAAGTAATTAAGTCTGACACACGAGGTTCAGGTTAAAATAACTTCGAGAAAGTTTATTGGCAAGTGAAGTAAAAGCGGGCGCGCAGGCCCTTTTAAGAGGCATTTTGCGTCATCATTGATTATTAGAATATCAGCAAATAAACATCATCAATTGGATTAATTGTTAAGTGACGGAGTTAGTGTCTTACCTATTGGTTAGTAAAATTAAGAGGTTAGTCCTGTGCCCACCCATCAGAGGTGGGATTATTCTGGACACGGGTGGGGGACAAGGGGGTCCTAAGCGTCATTTTACACGGTCGGTGATATCAGGCTTTATGTCCAGGTGCAAGGTCTCTTATGAATAGAACATTTCATTACTACTGTGTTCTGTGGCCTTCAAACTGTACTATCTTACAAGCTCTTAAGGAGTAGCCAGCAAGTCTTAAGGAGTAGCCAGCACCTCCTGGTACTTGTCCTTGAAGGAAACACGGTCTTTGTCTACTGTATTAATTGGGTTGAGAAGTTCAGTCACGTAATGTAGTTTTAAAATGAACAAGTTAAGTCATGAGGACAAAATGGAGGATTGAAGAAGTCAGGTTAGGAGGACAAAATGGAGGACGAAGTCACAGTATAAAGTTAAAATGGAGTTAGTACAATAATTCAATACAAGTACAATAAAGATTTTTAATAATTCCACATCAACAGTATACTCGTAATGGCCAGATCTAGTGTTGAATGCCGTCTTCCATTTGTGGTCTTTCTTAATACGTATTAAATTGTATGCACCTCTAAGATCCAATTTAGTGAATACAGTAGCATGTTTTAGCTTGTCAAATAATTCCGTGATTAAAGGTATAGGGTATGCATTTTTTATGCTAATTTTATTTAGACCTCTATAATCGATACACCGTCTTAAATCACCTTCTTTCTTCGATACAAAGAAGAACCCCGCTCCAGCCGGAGAAGAGGATCTCCTAATAAACCCCTTTTCTAGTGATTCCTTAATATACTCCTCCATGGCACGGTTTTCTTGAACAGATAAAGGGTACACCCTGCCCTTTGGAGGTATCGTGCCAGGCAATAAATCGATAGCACAATCGTAGGGTCTGTGAGGCGATAATTTGTCAGCCTCCCTTTTATCGAAGACAGTCTTGAGAAATAAGTACTGAGGGCGTATTACAGTAGACAAAGGAGGAGTAGTAGGAACATTAATAGAATTCAAAGTGGTGACTTCAATAGTACAAGACTCGTGGCAGGCTTCGCTCCATGATTTTATTTGCCCTGACTCCCAGTCGAAAATGGGATTGTGAGCACATAACCATGGGTACCCTAACACGACGTGAGAAGAGGGAGAGGTGATGACCTGGAACCGAATGGTTTCAAAGTGTAAAACCCCTGTATACATGTGTAACGGTACAGTTTCATGAGTAACAACTGGAGAACTTAATGGTCTACCATCTATGGCCTCTACGGCCAAGGGTATCTCCCTCTCTATGATGGGAATGTTGTTTTTCTTAACAAAACCAGAGTCTATGAAATTTTCAGCTGCCCCGGAATCAACCAGGGCGTGTATGTGCTCAGCTATGCAACTCTCTCCCATATGCAAAGAAACAGGGAGAAGCAAACGGTTAGGAGGCAATTTAGGAGACTTGGATATCATACCCAAGGCCAGTCCCCTATAAGGTCTTAGGTGCAAGAGTTTTCCGGAAGCAAAGGACATTCCTTTACCATATGGTCTCTCTTACCACAGCATAGGCAGAGTCCCTCCTTTCTCCTATGTAACTTTTCAGTATCAGAGAGTTTGGCAATCCCTAATTGCATGGGTTCCTCCTCAGATACTTTAACACTCTCAGGTTTATCAACTCTGGGGTTAATAGGTGTAACAAAACATCTATTCCAGTTTTTAGTATAGAGCCTGTCACGAATCCTATTATCTATATCAATGAGGTAGTCAATAAGGTCCTCTAATGCAATAGGAAGCTCCCTAGCTGCTACCTCATCCAATATAGTGTGAGATAAACCTTCCATGAATGCAGTAGTTAACCCATTGTTGGTCCAATCTACCTGTGAAGCAAGGGTACGAAACTGAATGGCATAGTCAGCAACAGACCTAGAACCCTGTTTAATTCTCATTAATGCTCTTGCAGCATTTTTTGACCATTTCGTTGTGTCAAAAGTTCTACGAAAAGCCCTAAGGAAACTATTGAAATCATGCACCATAGGTCCATTAGCCTTCCAAATAGGATTTGCCCACTCAAGAGCTTTATCGGTAAGTTGGTGCATAAGGAACCCCACCTTAGACCTTTCTGTGGGAAACGTGGATACATCTCAAAGTGGAATTCTATTTGATTAATGAAACCTCTGCATGTCTTAGAGTCCCCTCCATACCTAGGAGGAGGTGTTAAATGGGCCGAAGTATTAGGCAAAGTAGATACTTCAGGAAGAAGAGGTGAGGGAGGGTTAGGTGTGGTTGCTGGAATAGTTCTAGATAAGAGCGTATGGAGAGCCTGGGCTATCTGATCCATACGGTGATCCTGCTCTACAAATCTAGCCTCATGAGACGTCATCTGCTGAGCTAAATCTGCAGGGTCCATGGCCCTATCGTAATGTAACGAAAATATACCCCAACACGCAGGATTCAACTCAACAGAAGACAACACAGAGGGGAAATACGTCTACCGGACCTTAGAATGGCCGGACTCAACGTATATGAGAGGAGTACAGTGTCAGGAGCGATCCAAGGTCAAGGGCACAAAGAGACAGCGTAAACTATGTAACGGATCGCCTGGCACCCCGACTTGGTACCTCCGTTAATGGATGCTTCTAGCGCTTCCTGAGGACTCCAAGCACTCTGGCAGACACCACAATCACCGAATCCGAGAAACCTTTAAATTCTCCCAAGCGTATGACTGCTGTAGACCATTGAATAGGAACCATACGAATAGGCTTGTACTCCTAGCAGTCAACTGGAACAGCATGCCATAAATCCTTCCCCCCAATAATGAGACGACACATCACTTTGAGGGTAAAACAGGAACTCTGGACTGGCTCATCCAGCCTGGCTTTTATTACACTAATCCACATACAGGCCACACCCAGGGGGAGGCATAAAATAACCAATCACATACATGGTTCAGCCCACACATCCCCTCCCCTCAGATAACATTAAACCCAATTATACGGTACACTTTTCCAGCCAAGTTCTGGATGTACCCCAAAAACAGGGGGTACGCCTTTAAATCCAGCATCGCTGGATAGCCCTTATTCAGGGGGACAACATATCCAAAATTCAAGTCATTCGGATGAACAGTTCGGGAGATATGAGGTTCCAAAGATTTGACCGACCGCATGGGTAAAGTATCCGAAAACAGTTCCATGCATTTTGGCCCTGCGGTCGGTCACAAACAAGGGAATGAAAACAGACGAATTGCCTGTGTTATAGAGCCTGGAGAGGGTTTGAATGAATTCCCTTGTTTGTGGGGTTCTTTCTACCGAACGGCGGGTCATTCGGTAGTTTCTATACGAATTTCTGGAAGTATGGAGGTCTCAGCGGTGTTTGCCTAGTCAAGTGTCCGATTTTAGTTCCAGACACTCGACGGCAAAACACCGCTGTTCGGTAGTTTAAGATGGCCGCCGCCACGTGTTTGTTTCCCGAATGGCGGCCACCCAGAGGACAAAGAATACATTACACTGATTGCCAATTACCCGTTTGCAACATTGTTGCAAACTGTAATTGGAGGCACACTTATTCCTGGGTGGTCTGGTTGTTCGGTAGTTTCACTCAATATAATGAATGGAGTGATTCTACCGAACAATCAGATGAATGCTGCATACATATCCCAGGTTAAACTCAACACATAAATACATATGTAATATTAAAGGCAGTATACTGGAATATGCTCCACAGTCTTAAAGGGACAGTAGTCCCAAAAGTCCCAATATGTCCATCGCTGATTTTAAAGGGCCAGTAGCAGCAATATAAAGTACAATATGCCCCAAATAACCCAGGGGCCATAGTCAGCAGGTAGGAGGCTAGCAAACAGGCTTCTCCAGGGCCCAGTGGCGAGGTTGGTTTCGCCACAAACTAGGACTAGCCGGGGTCTGGTACACAGAAAACAGCAAGCCGGCAAACAGAACAGATAAGGATAAAGAGATAACGTAGTCAGAAACAAAGCCAAGGTCAAGTACGAAGGAACACAACTGAACACAACAAGCGCTAAAGGGAACTGAAACAGAAACCACGATAGGGCAAGGAACTAAGGGAAAAAGGTGAGTATATATGCCTAAGTATCTATTTTGATTGGTCCCTGTCACATCCACGCCCCCAAAAGGTAAGTGTATGGGGAGTGTGGCATGACAGGGACCAATGGGAGGCTTTTGCCAATTTAGGCTCCCACTGTCCCTTTAAGAGTGCGCCTGAGACCCGTGGCGCGCTCTTAGAGTCAGGCGGGACACGTGACCGCTTCTCGCGGTCACTGCCCGCCTTCCTGTTGCAGCCGTCGGATGAGCCGCGCGCGGCTCGTGCAGCAGCAGAGCCGCACGCGGCTTGAACAGAGGACCCCGGCCGGCCCCTGGAAAGGGTAAGTACTGCTACATAGAAGCCCTAACCTTTATTGAAAACTAAGTGTAGTATGATAAAAATGACTTCATAAATGTAATTACACAAAATAACCAAGGAAATGAAAGGGATCCCTACAACATCAAAAACAAAAAATACTACAAACAACAAAAAGTCAACCACCACAACAGTAAGTGTATATGATACAAGTGGTTAACAGGATGATGATTGACTGCTTATTCAAATGACGGCAGAATTTATGGAGGGATGAGGGGAAGAGATATAAAATTCCCCTCCACTTGTAAAATTACTAATAACAGAACTCCAACCGAAGTTGTGAAATAATGTCAACACCCAATTCACCGTTGGGCAGATAAGCCCCTATTGTCAACAGCAGGAGTCATACCACAACATGTAAAGGGCATTCTTGGGTCTTAAGGAACCTTGTTTTTCTTTCTTTTGATTGTCTCCCAAGTCCCCTGTTCGCATGTTCCCCGTTGAATTTCTCCATGCATGCAGGATCCTGTTGAGAGGCCTGCTATAATTACTTGAGCTATTTAATGAATAATTACTGATTAACCTGGGTTTCTAATGGTGGGCTTGTGTATATTTTGGGGGGCTAGTACTACTGTATCATAAGTGTCTCGCAAGTGGATCTATACTTTGACCTGAGCAATGGGTCAGAGTGGAGACTTGTATACTTGATACGTCTCTTGCAAGTGGATCTTGACTTTGACCTGAGCAATCACCAGCTCACCAGTCAAGAGAAAGATAAAATTAGAAGAAACCTCCCACTCAACTTACTTACTCATGTCATCTCTGTACTAATGTACTGCTCCAAAATATTATCAAAATGTTAAAATTGGATTGCTAGAAAGAGGATTCATTTTATCCTCTTTAGAACCATTATTCACTAAAACTGTACGTTTAGGAAGAGAGTAGCGAATCCAGTTTTAGAGTAGAACAGCAAAATTTGAAAGACTCTCCAGCTTAGATACTTTTCCAGCTTTGCTCTTCTGACATAGAATATGTATATAAAACCCAATCATAATAACCAAAACACAAAACCCTCTGAGGTATCTGAAAGAGGAAAGCTACATTTTTTTGTTATAGTAGCTCTTTAATATTTATACAATATAAGGTGGAGTATCTTCTTGTTTAAAATTAATTTAAAACAACCTAGAGATAAAACAAAAAAGACACATAATAGAGCAATATTGTCTGAATCTCCTATAAATATCAGGGAAGTATGTGGAAATAAACTCACAAAGCAGGAGCCTGTAAAATAAGGCTCAATCTTCCAGCGTTGTGGGATTTAGGTTCCCACTCCCTTCTTTATACTGCCAGGAGGTGATGAATAAGGTGATGTCCTCTCACAGGTAAGTTTAACCCCTTAATGACCAAACTTCTGGAATAAAAGGGAATCATGACGTGTCACACACGTCATGTGTCCTTAAGGGGTTAAATAGTGAAAAGTGCTTTATTGATAAAGTGCACAAAAAGTATAAAAAACACAAAACCTTACAGTTGAAGGAAATCTTGTAGAGACAATCTTTTTGTGCACTTTATCAATAAAGCAATTTTCACTATTTAAACTTACCTGTGAGAGGACATCACCTTATTCATCACCTCCTGGCAGTATAAAGAAGGGAGTGGGAACCTAAATCCCACAACGCTGGAAGATTGAGCCTTATTTTACAGGCTCCTGCTTTGTGAGTTTATTTCCACATACTTCCCTGATATTTATAGGAGATTCAGACAATATTGCACTATTATGTGTCTTTTTTTTGTTTTATCTCTAGGTTGTTTTAAATTCATTTTAAACAAGAAGATACTCCACCTTATATTGTATGTATATTCTGTTTGCTGTGAGGGCGAAGGGTACTCACTAAGGTGTATGAGAATCTCTTGGTTTATTTTAGCATATGTGTGTTCCACTGGTAATACTGTACTTCTTTCTAGCTCTTTAATATTTGCCTTTTTCTATGAACAAATGTGTAAGAATTTAGATTTATGAATGATTTTAGTATAAAATGAATTGTTTTGTGTTCTTTTTTTTCTCACTTAGAGATAGATGAGAAGAGGATCAGCACCACACACGAAGAAGTAAGTTTTATGGTTAAGGAAGTCATCATAAAATGGTTTTAAAATAAAACATGTTTTAATTATATGATAATTTGAAGGATCACTGTGTGCTGTAGTGGCTATGGTGCCAGGATTGCTCTGGGTCCCCCATTGTAAGTAGTCAAATCGTTTGCTAATGGTTTGACTTCTTACCTGGGGACCGCCAAGTGCCCCTCACTTCTCTTGTGGAAAGTTTGACGCTTTACATTTAGCCAATGAGCTAAACCCTGCACTGTCAGGCTTAGCTCAATACAGAGAGCTTCTGGCTCTCAAAGACAAAGTGACCAGGGCCCTGTGGACCCAGGTAAGTTGTCAAACAACTGGCAACCAGTTTGACTGGTTGCATTGGGGTGTGCCAGGACAATCTTGCTAATATAACAATTAGAGTGTTCTGAAGTGGTTATGGTGCTTGAGTGTTCCTTGAAAATAAAATAGATGTTAAAACATCTATCACCCCTTTCTGTGGTTTTCTGGCTCAATTTCTTCTTTATTAATTTATCTTTCCTTTATTTTGTTATGTGTACAATTTCTCCATATAATTTTTGTCCCCTTTGAGTTATATTTTTTATTCAGCCCATAAAATATATATATATATATATATATATATATATATATATATATATATATATATATATATTGGTGCTTTTTAATTCCTTTGTTTTCTTTAGGTCTAGTATTCTTTTGTCCCATGGTAGGGTCTGTCAGAAGATCCTTTAGCATGATAACCACCTTCATACATAGATCAATCTTTTGGAATATGGAATCTACTGGGTCTGGACTGATTCAATTTATTTTTCTATCTCTGAATGCAGAATGTGTCTCCTAAGTAGGGAACGCAAAGTGTGTATTCTGGCCCAAACAATTAAAAGAAGAGCCTTGCATAACACACATGTCTTTAAAGGGTCATTCTAAGCCCCATAATTAATACATATATCTGAAGTGCTTATGGAGACCAAAATCCTATGATAAGCTGTCCAATAGTGAAGGAAAAGCTTGACATTTACCTTGCTCTACCGTGGCTCCAGTGGTTCTTACAGTCTGAGATGATCTCGTAAATCCAAAGTTCATCCTTCTGCCTAATGGTACCAACTCATGCCTGGTTTGGCCAGGAGTCATGGGCTGAGAGGAACCATAAACTGTCTCCTAACCCCCATAGCCACTGCAACGCGCTATTACTGTTTTATTGTTTATTGCTGTAATTATAGCATTGTTTTAAAGAAGTACTCTCAGTACCATAACCACTACACCTAATTGCACAATAATCGAGACAAGGTACAATAACTCATTGTGACATGTATAGGGTGTCTACCTTTAAAACAGGTGGACACCACATTTAATAATATTCATAGTATAAACCACGTGACTCTAAATTCATCTTTTTCTATATCTGAATGCAGAATGTGTCTCCCAAACAGAGAAAGCAAAGTGTGTATTCTGGCCCAAACATGAAAGGTACTGTTCAGGTACTGTTCTCTGTCATATTGATCTACTTACCTGTCTTAAAAGTGTTTTATGTGCATGGCTGAATTACTAACATTCTAATTGCTACCCATTATTTTTATTATTATTATTATTATTTCCATTGATATAGTGCCAACAGATTCCACAGCGCTTTACAATATTATGAGGGGGGGGGGGGGGTGTATTTAACTATAAATAGGACAATTACAAGAAAACTTACAGGAATGATAGGTTGAAGAGGACCTTGCTCAAACGAGCTTACAGTCTATAGGTACAATTAAGTACAATCTGTATGCATGGGTCTAGAGACAATGAAAACAAAATATAGCTATGTTTCTTTCTTTTTGTAACAGGACTGCCAATACATAAAGTATATCTTTCTCTCATGCCCACATGGAATCTGACAATAAAAGAGGTGTATTCACTGAACAGCAATTTATTGTGAATAGGTAACCATTACTCATTTTCAATGTTTTGTTCAAAATACCCAGCCTGGGTAGAAGAAAAAATCGCAGTTCAGTAGTGATACATCTTTTTAACTTACTTAGCTATTTTACAAAAGAAATGCTGTTTTTGTGAATATACCCCTAGATTATTAATGTGTGTTGACAATTACTAGAAAGTTTAAAGAAACATTTTCACTTTTTTACTTTGGCTACACCTGCATGTTAAAAGGGACTTTCTAAGTACCAAAACAGCATTAGTTAAATGAAGCTGCTTTGATGTATAAATAATTTTCTTGTGGTCTCACGGCTCAATTATCTGCCATTTAGGATTTAACCCCTTAAGGACACATGCCATGTCTGACACGTCATGATTCCCTTTTATTCCAGAAGTTTGGTCCTTAAGGGGTTAAAGGGACACTATAGTCACCTGAACAACTTTAGCTTAATGAAGCAGTTTTGGTGTATAGAACATGCCCCTGCAGCCTCACTGCTCAATCCTATGCCATTTAGGAGTTAAATCCCTTTGCTTATGAACCCTAGTCACACCTCCCTGCATGTGACTTGCACAGCCTTCCATAAACATTTCCTGTAAAGAGAGCCCTATTTAGGCTTTCCTTATTGCAAGTTCTGTTTAATTAAGATTTTCTTATCCCCTGCTATGTTAATAGCTTGCTAGACCCGGCAAGAGCCTCCTGTATGTGATTAAAGTTCAATTTAGAGATTGAGATACAATTATTTAAGGTATATTACATCTGTTTGAAAGTGAAACCAGTTTTTTTTTTTTTCATGCAGGCTCTGTCAATCATAGCCAGGGGAGGTGTGGCTAGGGCTGCATAAGCAGAAACAAAGTGATTTAACTCCTAAATGACAGTGAATTGAGCAGTGAAATTGCCGGGGAATGATCTATACACTAAAACTGCTTTATTTAGCTAAAGTAATTTAGGTGACTATAGTGTTCCTTTAAATATGCATGTAAAATAATATGCATTAAATGAATAATTGTATAGACAGACTTACTATGTGTTATAAACCAGTATCCTTCAAACAGGACCTCCAGAACATTGTAAGTCAATTTGTTACTAGCTCATAGGTTAAAGGAGGTAAAAAAGTCAGTAAGAGGATGATGGATTGATAGAAGGAAAAGGTGGCACTGCATGTGAGGAATATATCGATATAGATAAAGAAAATAAGAAAGAAAGGAGATGTAAATTGGAAGAATGTAATAAGAGGAGGAACTAAACAGGCTTAGTATAGATAGGCTAAATATCCACGAAAAAAAAACAAAAAACCATGAAATAAAAGGTAGCAAGTTTGAACGTGTTAGATATTTAATTAAAGCAAATAGAAAGAGGGGCAATATGTATGTGGATACATGGAATATAAATATACGGCGAGTGTTGTGATACGATGGGGCCACTTTTGGTAATGAATAGTAAGCAGATTGTTTGCCAATTGTGGGCTTTATGTCAAATTATATGAGGAGCTTGTCTGCCATGCGTCTGCACAGTATGGTGGCCAAGCTCCGCCCCCCCCAAATTTCCTTCTTATAAATTGTCCATAGAATATGGATGGAAACCATTACTGTAAGTATAAAGTAACGTAAGCAGAATAAGCTGAAAAATGGATGCAAAACAAAAATCTTTGTATTTTAACCAACTTAATATTTTCTCAGTTCTATAATTTGTTCTCTGGGTTAAATGAAGAACAAAAAAAAAATCAGTTTCGAGGTCTGGGAAAAATTTACTCTTGTTGAAGAAAGAGTCCAGTAACCTTCCAGAGACCAATGCTTTTTATTTTAAGTACAAAGTCCAAAAAGGCTATAATGCGATGTAGGAAAATAAAACACATTGTTCTACAGAAAGAAAACATAAACAAACCAAAATGAAAACAATGGAAAATATGTACAGCCTCACAGTTTGTTGACGACCCGTAAAATAAATAGTTTGCTGTAGAAATAATTTTCCTTTAGCTTGAACTCTTATCTCAAAAGAAATTCAAGCTTTGGTACTATCTCAGTGTGACAAAGGCCATATGCCATTTGGAGCATTAAATGACCAGTGGTTTCATTTACTACAAAGGGCAGATTTATTAATCTTGGGTACACTGAGGATTATTTTATCAAAACAAGAATACCACTAAGTGGGACAGACAACCACGACTTTGACCGGGCATCCTCAAAAGTCTTTCAGTTGATAATCTCTCAAATCTTTCTTTGTTTATTGTTTACCAATGTACAGTATATACTATATAATACGCATTATACACATTATATCTCTATTCTCTAGTTAGTAGGAAAAGGTATAAAACAGTTAGCTTGTGCATGTTGAGAAATTCATCTCAGTCGTACCATTTGTTCTGAAAATATAATTTTTTGGGGGATGTCTGAATTTCAGGCTAATGCTGGTTCGGCACAGTAACATTTCAGAACCAAGATTCTCATCTGGGAAATTAATCAAAAGAACAAAAAGGGGCTCCAAAATGGACCAATCAGTGCGCTGTAAAATATATACATAATAGATACATTTCCCTATTATACACAATAGGCACATTTTCCTGCCATTTGTTTCACAGATCAAGTGAGAGAAAAATAGGAGGAGCAGTAATAAATATCTATATTTATGAATTACACATTGATTACATATATAGTATAGCACACGTGCCTCCTTTGTACTATCTCTTGCTTACTTATTATTTGGTTTGTGAATAAAACAACATTTGGTGACTGTCCACTACAAATCAATCATCTCTTTTTTTCCATTAATTATCTCTTTTTTTATTGCTGCGACGGGCAGATTTCAGTGTCCTCATTCACGAAATGTTCGGCATTGCACTGTTCGGTTGTCAGTGATTAGTGCATATTGTGGCTTGGTTCAGCCCAAAATTAATCCCCTGGTCTAAAAAATTGTATATCGGTAGTTTTTTGTGATGACCGTAGAAATGCTGATCTTCCATTATCAGCTTCTGTTGTGCGAACATCAACGAAGAAGGCAAAATATAGACCAGTGTTTCCCAACCCAGTCCTCAAGGCACACCTACCAGTCCAGGATTTAAGGATTACCCAGTTTTGTCTAAGGTGTTTTTAGAAAAAAAAGAAAAAACACCTTAGACAAAACTGGGTAATCCTTAAATCCTGGACTGGTAGGTGTGCCTTGAGGACTTGGTTGGGAAACACTGATATAGACCAATCATAACACAGCAACAAAATAATAAACATAAGACTTGCACATTTTGGGAGATTGGCGATTCATTTGAATGCCGTAACTCTGAAATACTACATCACAGAACAAATAACCAGACAAAGGCTAGAACGTTTTATTTGTTTGAGGATTTGGTGATCTTTTTTTTTTTACTTCTCCTTTTCGCCTATCAGTGTGCTGTATAATATACCTAATATTTATACGCATTTATTTTGCAGTAAACCATTGGTGCATTTTGCACCATTTTTATTTTTCTGAATTGGTTTCCCAGAAACAAAATCCATTTAAACAGAAATGCCACAGGGACGAAACCTGTCTAATAAACATTAATCTCACAATGGCAATAGTACCAAGTACAGCACAAATTGGAAAGATTCACCATTTTGCTTGAAATTCCAACTATCATAAATCCCCCGCAATTTGCTGCTTAGTAAATACATGCCTAATACTATACATTGCCTGATGTAGTAATAAAAATTAATATATTGGCCTTGTACAGTTATAAATAGTCTTCCTCTCTACAATCTTCTCTACATATTATTTGCATTTGATCCATTTTTTTCACCATGATGTTCGTTCCCGTTCTAAATAGTTTCTCTTTAATTTCCTTACAAGTATATACCCCAATATACATATTCTAATTTTCCTCTCCTAAAGTTTCATTCTTTTTAATAATATTTAATTATATTTCCAAATTTTTCCCACTTTCCGCATTTCTATCTCTTTTTGCTATATTCCATTACAAAAACATATATTTTAGTCCATATCCTATAAATTTAATTTCACATTGCGGTTCAGCCTTCAAAACATATTTTGCACAATATTTGCCATCCACCAAGATTACGGGTCTTCGTACTCTGAGCATATTTTATTTACTGCTCATTAGGGTTCCTAGAATTAGACCGTATCCCTAGAACCCCCGAGCATGTATGAAGCTGGATCACATCACAGTTTTAAGCCACCTTCCAAGTCTTATATCCTACACTGAGTTTCTCAGGGAGATTTAGTGATAAGAAAACTGAATGTACTGCCAAGATGCTATCATAACCATCCATTTCCTAAGCGTTCAGCATTTTACTTTACAAAGAGGTAAGAATCAATGTTTAACCCCTTAAGGACACATGACATGTGTGACATGTCATGATTCCCTTTTATTCCAGAAGTTTGGTACTTAAGGGGTTAAAGGGCTATTGGGAAAAACAAAGTCATTTTTTTCAGGTTATTCTGACAAAACCGAAAAAACACATTTAAAAAGTGCCCTAAAGGGACACTATTGGCACCCAAGCCACTTCAGCTCATTGAAGTAGTCTGTTACAGCGTCCATTTTGCACTTAGTGCTGCAAAGCAAATCATTGCAGATACAGAGAATGTTTACATTGCAGCACTAAGTCTGCCTCCAGTGGCTGTCTCCCAGAAAGCCACTGGAAGCGCTTCCTGGCTGTTAACAGACTTTTGGTCAGGTAACTGACACTGGACATTCTCACGCTCTGCATGTGGACATCCAGCATTAGCTATTTCCCCATAGGAAATCATCAATTCCATGCTTTCCTAAGGGGAGGCCTAATCAGCACGCTGCACTTGCCATGCATGCACATTAGTGCCTCCTTGTCAAGGGACATCAGAGGAGGCCGAGCCGTGACCCAGCGTCGAGTAACTTCAGCGCTAGGACAAGCTAATTAAATAAAGGGGTTTTAACCGACGTAGGGGTGGGGGCACGAGGGAGGGGGGAGGCAGAGAGAGCTATATAGTATCCCTTTAAATTTAATGATTTGATGCAAAGCATGTCTAAATAATTATGTAAGCAGCCAGTAGGTCTAAATTTTGCCTATGAATGAGACTCAGGTTTTTTGTTTTTTTTTAAACTGATCTAGAATCGATTATTTGTAATAACTAACCAGCACAACTAGTCTTCAACACTACTTACCTCACTGTATATTAAAAACTAATCTCTAAAAATAAGCAATAACATGGTATGCAGATCTAATATTCACACTAATATATATCATATTAACAAAGATATATTCACAGAAAAAAATATCTACTCATATTGATTTGTTTTAATGTTTAGTAATTGTTTTCTATATTTGTTTCAAATATAGACATTTAGTGAAAACAGAATTATTTGTAATTTTAACCAACAAAACTCCAGTTTGTTCATTTAGTTACAGAGCGTTCCCAGCAGCAAAATATACCAAGACGGAAAGACACCCCATGTCACAATGACATACCATTTATACCAGGTACTGCAAACACATCGGAAAATCTTGACACTTTATAAAGCAAAATGTTACACAGTTCCTACAGTAGGACATGCTTTGATCTGTTAAATTGTAGGATCCGAACTTCAAAAACATGTGAATCTTAAGACACTGTGAAGGTCAGGGCAGCCCACAGCGAGAGCTTGTTATCAGGCTATAAAGGAAGAACAAGTTCTTTTTATAAATTAATTGCAACTTTGAGAAAAACTTCAAAGAAATCACTTAGATGTAAGTGCTTATGCCGTGCTTTATATTGTATAGAATCTGAGAATGTTTCTATGATGATCAAACTGTGGAATAATTTTTCCAGAAAGGGTTACACCCTAAAGTGAGAATTGCCAGGAATAAAAAAATAAATTCAAAATAAATTTTAAATGTATGGCCGAAATAGCCAAAAGCTAAACACAAATTTTTGGAGACTTGTTTCTAAATTGTCTATTTTGGCCTGAATTGTGAAATTTACTTTGCATTCACTTCGAATTCCCAGCAATTCTTACTCTAATAAATAACACTGGAAAAATTATTTATATATCATAAATTTCATGACACAAGGATTTGCATAGAGGGTATCCTCTTTCGTCTTTATCTTTCTATGGAAGTCGGAGGAAAGTGGTGTCAAATAAAACTGAGCTAATCTAGTAGTTATGAATATGGCAGTTGATGGCACCTCCGACTGACATTGTCATATGATGGCAAAACACCTGTTGTCATTATTGTAACAGTCACTCAGTTCCTTTTCAATGTTACACTTTGGTTCACATTTACATTGTTCATTAATACATAAAAAATGAATAATAACCACTCTTATTCTTAAAGGACTACTAAAGGTACCCAGGCCAATTTATCTACCAGACACCCTTTATAGGTCTTTTTATGTAGCAAGCAAATAAAACTTGGCACATGACATTGCAGCTCGTTGTAAAACTTTAAATTCAAAACTTAAGGTAGGGGGAGACTTAGAATTCTCTGCCTACATTCACTTGACAAATAATTCCAAGCTTGTTTGTAAATAGAATGTTGAATAATCTCTCAGACTGTAACACATGCCCCACAGTTAATTAATTTGTGTCTTATTTAATTTAAAATATATGATAACTTCCCTGTAAGAATTGCAATATTTAGTACCGGCTAGAGGCTGATAGAATTATATTGTGTAAAAAATTTCTAATATATAAAATACAATTTTTTTTTCGTTTTAATAAGAAAAAATGAGAAACTCGAGGATAAGCATAGCGTAGGCTGAGAGAATAAATGGTTCTATTGTTTACAGAATAGAAAGTAACGACCTTGGAATAAAAGCTCTAGACAATTAGGCACAATGTATCTTTATAGAAGAGCTGGAAAACAAGGTAGAACAATCACAGTATCTGCCAGTGATGGATTAGTGCGTGTGCTATATCGCAGTGTGCACACAAATTAACCTTAACGTTTTGAAAAAGAACACGGCGACCCCAGGTTTCTGCCAGCTTTCCAAACAAGACAAGGACACATGATTTAAAACGCGTTGGTTTGTAAAGGTAAAATGTTCTCGGTGAGCAAAAAAAGCAAATCCATTATCATTTCCAGATGTAGTTGAAAGAATAAAGACATTGAAAATGTCACTTTAACTGTTTAACCATGTGTATGCTTTACATGCTGACTCTGGTTCAACAAATTATCAAACATTTGAAGTGATTGTATTCTGTATGAAAGAAACCAAACAAATAATAAACGTTGATTATGTGTAGTTATATGCCAAAACTGCATAAGTCAGAGTTTTTAAATTGCTGTATATCCATTTTTTTCTGCTAGGGATCATGTATTGATGTTTAATGAAATACCATTTAAAATTAGGAGAAAGGGGCAGGTTTTCTACTACTCAACATACAGAGGAAATACTTTTTTTCTTTAGCAGTTTGGAGACCGTATACACCACAGAATAAATCTGGAAACACAATTATTATTATTAGTAGTGAGTTTTATTATGTGCTATATGAACTACAAGGGACATTTTTATTGATGCTTCCTGAGGTCTCCAAGCACTCCAGCCTACACCATAACCACTGTAGCCTCCTTCAGAGAGCACGACAGGAACAAGCTCTTAAAAGAGCTTAGGAGTGATTATAGCAAGGGAATATGCAGAACATAGCAATCCCTTGTAGCAGATTCCCCCAATAAGAGACAGGACTCCAAATTGAGGGTGAAGTAGAACTGAAGCTTGTAATCAACTCTCTGCTTTTATGCCCATTTTACAAACATAGTACCGCCCACAGGGTTTTGAAGAACAAACCAATCAATACATTACAACACAGTTAAACACTCCCATTCACACCAGCAGAAATCCTCCCCTCTGCCTGTGATACAATTACAATGGGCTAACGTAATTATCACAGGCAGGAAAATACACAGTTTTACACAATATTCATAACTTTAAAAGTATACATCACATTCACATAACATTTACATTCACTTACATTTACAGAATCAGCATACTCCAAATACAAACATACTCAAAAATCAGGCAATTCCTTCCATTGGTTTAAAAGTTAGGTTGAAGTCCTTTGTGACCACTGAAGCATGGCTTTCTAGCCAAAACCAGTTCCACAGAGTCCTCTATCCTGGAGATAATTGGCTTAACTGGGTGTGGTAAGCCAACTAGCTACAGAAAATGTCTCTATTCACAACAGCAAAAATACACAAAAATACATAATTCCTATCATACTGAACAGAACCCCCACATTCAACCTATCCCCAGATGGATTGGATCTGAGTGCTCAATATATCCAAACAGCGCTCAGATCCCACAAACACAGTCAAATCACCATGGGGTTTAAGTCTAGCATGGGCTGATGAGAGGGTCCATAGTCATGAGGCAGGAGGCTGGCAATCAGACTTCTCCATAACGCAGTGGCGAGGTTAGTTTTGCCACACCACTTTTACACAAGGTTTCCTCTATGACTTTCTGTGACCCAGTACCAAAAGAGTTTAGGAAGGTATACAGGTGATACTCGAAAAATTAGAATATCGTGCAAAAGTTCATTTATTTCAGTAATGCAATGTAAAAGGGGAAACTAATATATGAGATAGACGCATTAAATGCAAAGCAAGATCGTTCAAGCTGTGATTTGTCATAAGTGAGATGATTATGGCTTACAGCTCATGAAAACTCCAAATCCACAATCTCAGTAAATTAGAATATTGTGAAAAGGTGCATTATTCTAGGCTCACAGTGTCCCACTCTAATCAGCCAAGTAAGCCATAATACCTGCAAAGGGGTTCTGAGCCTTTAAATAGTCTCTCAGTCTGGTTCAGTAGGAATTACGATCATGGGGAAGACTGCTGACCTGACAGTTGTGCAGGAAACCATAATTGAGACCCTCCATTGGAGGGAAAGCCTCAAAAGGTAATTGCGAAGGAAGTTGGATGTTCCCAAAGTGCTGTATCAAAGCACATTAATAGAAAGTTATGTGGAAGGGAAAAGTGTGGAAGAAAAAAAGTCTTACCTGGGCTAAAGAAAAACAGACCTGGTCTGTTGCTCAGTGGTCCAAAGTCATTAAGTTCAGGCTCAACGCAGCCGTCTACCAGGAGATTTTGGAGCACTTCATGCTTCCTTCCGCAGACGAGCTTTAGGGGGATGCTGACTTCATTTTCCAGCAGGACTTGGCACCTGCCCATACTGCCAAAAGCACCAAAGCCTGGTTCATTGACAGTGGGATTACTGTGCTTGATTGGCTAGCAAACTTGCCTGACCTGAACCCCATAGAGAACGTATGGGGCATTGCCAAGAGAAAGATGGGAGACATGAGACCGAACAATGCAGAAGAGCTGAAGGCCGCTATTGAAACATCCTGGTCTTCCATAACACCTCAGCAGCCACAGGCTGATAGCTTCCATACCACGCCGCATTGAGGCAGTAATTGCTGTAAAAGGGGCCCAAACCAAGTACTGAGTCCATGTGCATACTTATACTTTTCAGAGGTCCGATATTGCTCTATGTACTCTCCTTGTTTTATTGATTGCATGTAATATTCTAATTTACTGAGATTGTGGATTTGGGGGTTTCATAAGCTGTAAGCCATAATCATTGCACTTATGACAAATCACGGCTTGAACTATCTTGCTTTGCATGTAATGCGTCTATCTCATATATTAGTTTCCCCTTTAACATTGCATTACTGAAATAAATGAACTTTTGCACGATATTCTAATTTTTTGAGTATCACCTGTATGTATGTCAACCACAGCCTTCACTTTGCATAGTAATAAAATATAGAGTTGGAGTTTAGTTTTAGTATGAACTGCAATTCAACAAAAGAGTGATCGGTTGAATTACTGAATTCCAAGCCAAACTGCACCAGGATCACAAGCCAGATGAGCTGTGCAGTGGCCAAACATGTTCGTTTTGTTTCGTGATTCTGAATTCCACCTGTGGTGCAAAAAAAGAGGGGATTGATATGGGAAAAAATTAATAATCACTAGAAGACAGTCACTAAATGTTGATTTTATTCATATATCAAGTGAGAAGTGAGCAATAGAGGGAGGGGAGGAAGAGCATTAAATAAAGAGCTCTATTTATATATAAAAAAAACAATAACAAAAATCATATAATATATTAAATGATATTAACCCCTTAAGGACCGGACTTTTTTTGCGATGTTGTACATTTGCGACCAGGCATCTTTTTGACACTTTTGTGGTGTTTGTGTTTAGCTGTAATTTTCCGCTCTCTCATTTACTGTTCCCATACAAATTATATATTGTTTTTTTCAGGACAAAAGGGGCTTTCTTTACATACCATTATTTATATAATCTCATGTAATTAAATTTTTAAAAAATGAAAAAATATGATGAAAAATTGAAAAAAATACATGTTTTTTGACTTTTATGTAAAAAATCTTTTACTCATCTACAAAAGCGAATGAAAAAAACTGCTAAATAGATTCAAAATTTTGTCCTGAGTTTAAAAATACCCAGTGTTTACATGCTTTTTGCTATTTTTTTGCATGTTATAGGGCTATAGGTACAAGTAGGATATTGCGGTTTCAAAACCTATATTTTTAAAATGTATCAATAGTGACATTGTAACACTATTATGTCATAAATTGCTAAATAACACCCCACATGTACATATATTTTTTAAAGTAGACAACCCAGGGTATTCAATATGGGGTATGTCCAGACTTTTTTAGTAGCCACTTAGTCGCAAACACTGGCCAAAGTTAGCGTTCATATTTGTTTGTGTGTGAAAAAAGTAAAAAACTAAATTGAACGCTAATTTTGGCCAGTGTTTGTGACTAAGTGGTTACTAAAAAAGACTGGACATACCCCATTTGCAATACCTTGGGTTGTCTATTTTTGCAAATGGTATGCCATCATGGGGGTAATTCTCATTCCAGGGCTACCATACGCTCTCAAAGGCAACGTAACCAACCTGGCCATTTTCAATGTAAAAATATGACCCATATATTTGACCCTGTAACTTTCAAAAACGCTATAAAACCTGTACATGGGGGGTACTGTTATACTCAGGAGACTTTGCTGAACACAAATATTAGTGTTTCAAAACTGGAAAATGTATCAAAACAATTATATCATCAGTAAAAGTGCTGTTTGTGTGTGAAAAATGCAAAAAAAGTCACTTTCACTGACAATATCATTGCTGTGATATGTTTTACTGTTTTGAATCACTAATATTTGTGTTCAGCGAAGTCTCCCGAGTAAAACAGTACCCCCCATGTACAGGTTTTAGGGTGTCGTAGAACGTTACAGGGTAAAATACAGTGATAGCAAATTCAATTCTCTGGACTTTCGGCCTGGGTTGGCAGGCAGGTCCCTTAAATTGCAATCAATAAAATAACTTAATTATGTAAAAATATTACATAAATACGCACGTAGAATTTAAATATATATGCATATTTATATATTTGAAGTCTACGTGTATATTTATATAATTATTTATGTAATTTTGTATATGGACATATGAATAGTTCGTATTCTTTTTATTTATTTATATATACATAGATATATATACAATTTCATTCTAAGTGTATTTTGATATAAATATATATATATTAATATCAAAATACAGTTAGAATAAAATTTCGTATAGATATATAATTTTTTTTTAAATTTTTATTATTATTTTTAATTTTTTTAGTTTAATTTAAATTACTTATTATTTGTAGTTTATAATAATATATACACAATATATATAGTTATTATATATATTATATATATATACACGTGTGTAATTTAATTATAAGTGTATTTTTATATTAATATATGTACATATTAATATAAAAATACACTTAGTATGACATTATATATATGATATTTAGACGTATATTATATATATATATAATATACGTCCATATATCATATATATATATATATACACATATATAATTATTATTTTTATTTATTAACTTTAAACTTTATTTTTTTTATGATTTTACACTAAGCAGGGAGACTGCCTGTCAGCACAGACAGTCCCCCTGCAGGCAGAGACATGGACACCTATTGTGACCATGTGGTCGCCCTGTTGGGGGAACGACGGCGATCGGGTAAGTACATTGGACCGTTAGGACGGTTCAGGACCGTCCTCGGTCGGCAATGCAAAAATGCCGATGACGGTCCTGAACCGTCCTCGGTCCTTAAGGGGTTAAAAAAAATATATATATATAGTGCTCCTACTGTTTTTTCTTATATTGGTTATGAAAATGCCCACTTAGTCTAGTGCAAAATGTATACATATTATTATTCTAATATGTATATATTTTGCAATACAATCACTGGCCCATTTTCCTGCCCTTTTGGTTCCTCTGAATCAGGTTTTCAGTACTGAAATTCACCAGAGCGGAACTGACACGTCTGTAAAAAAGTTCTATTTTCATTAAAAATGGTTTGGCTGATACATGTTTTCCATAATAAAATAGAATAATTTGTAATCACTATTCTTAAAGGGACACTCTAGGCACCCAGACCACTTCTGCTCATTGGAGTGGTCTGGGTGCCAACTCCCACTACTCTTAACCCTGCAAGTGTAATTATTGCAGTTTTTTATAAACTGCAATAATTACATTGCAGGGTTAACTCCACCTCTAGTGGCTGTCTATTAGACAGCCACTAGAGGTCACCTGCTGGGTTCTAGCACAGGAAACCTGTGCTAGAGCGTCGCTGGACGTCCTCACGCTGTGTGAGGACCTCCAGCGTCGCTCAAAACCCCATAGGAAAGCGTTGAAATTATTTTTCAAGTCTTTCCTAATGGGAGACGTAATGTGCATGCGCGGCATTGCCGCGCATGCGCATTAGGTCCCCTCGGCCGGTGGGCAAGATCAGTCTCGCCCACCGGCCGACACAATGAAGAGGAGGAGCGTCGCGGAGGCGGAGACAGCGACGAGGGACATCGCCGCTGCCTCAGGTAAGTCACTGAAGGGGTTTTCACCCCTTCAGTAACCGGGGATTGGGGGGTGGGAGGGAGAGGGACCCTCCAGTGCCAGGAAAACGGATAGTTTTCCTGGCACTGGAGTTTCCCTTTAAGTGGCCAAGGCTAAGATGTTTAACCCCATTACACCCAGAATAATGTATAAACATTTTTACTTTCACTTATGTTGGAAACAAATGAGTCTATAAAGCCTCACTCTCCTTTCTTAATACTCCAGTATTACCAGCCTGCAGACAAATTAATTTCTCTGCCAGGAGCCACTGGCCACTCATTTAATGTTTGCAGGTGTACTGAAAATGGCAGCTTACATTCTCCAGTAACAGATGTTTCAGTGAGTTATGGCATTCCTACAGTCAAGCAAGTGGAAGAGTGAATGGGCTTTCGTTGTCATCATTTGCTTTCCAGAATATTGATAAAAATTTATGTAGCAGTTTCAAATAACTTTATTTTTTAAATATTTTTTTAAAAAATATAAAAATTAACTGTATTTACTGTATGTAAGCTTATGCTTAAATGCAGACATTCTTTTACAGTCTATTACCATTTTGTACTGCTAGTAATACCCCTAGGGTTCTTAGAAATATCTATACGTTGACAAATTTTGTGTATTTTTGTCACACCAACTGTATGTGACAATAATTATATTTTTGCTTTTATAATACCATTTCAGGCTCTTTATAAAACATAGCACGATATGAGATATTTTATACTGTCTAAAGCTTTTCATTCCTCAAAATGTATACGGAAAGCAATCTAAACACAAAAAATGGCTGTTTTACTATATGTTTATGCTTTAGCTATGCATTCCATGCCTCAGATAAATGTTATTGCAATGTTTTAAAAAAAAAAAAATATGGTAGTGAAGGAGTTGTCTGGTTACAATTACATGTCTGTTAGTCCACCCATTGTACAGCGCTATGGAATTTGATGGCGCTATATAAATAATAAAATAATAATAATAAAAAATCCAGTTTAATGGCCTCCTAAATGCACCCACCATATTGCAACATACAGGTTTAGCGATGCCTATTAAGAGTGGGATAATGTGCTTATGATGTTTCATGAATTTAGTGTAGGACCTTATTTATTGGGTTTATTAGATGATAGCGTGATATATATGTAATATTTCTTATAGGTACAAAAACTATAGTTATTCATAAAACTTTCTGCAGAAATACATTTGTTGTGGTTCTGTTTAGAATTTTAACTTACATAATATATTTGCTTTAGTGAATTTTCAATAGCTCTAATTGCTTTATTCTGGTTTTTTTTTTTTTCAAAAAGAAAAACCTCTTGCTTATAAATGGAAATTCCTGTTCTAGATTGCAATCATTCCAAAGGTTAAATGTATTTAAAACTAATCTTGTCACATATTTCTATAAAAGTAAGAAGACAAGGGAAAGATAAATATTCAAGATTGTTTATAAAGGAAGTAGGTCTGTAAATTAATGTGATGTTCGTAGACACATTTTACCTTCAATAATTTTTTTTCAATAAGAAAAAATAAACTGACTTTAGCAAGACTGGGTAACTGGAGAAAAGGTGATTCTAGTCTAGGTGATATTATTTTGATAGGTGAGATATACTTTATTAAACCCATATTATGCTCAGGACTCCGATCACATAGGGTTGGTATTATGAGAGACAAACCTTTTTAAAAAAGATCCACCATTGCAAGGAGGTAAAGAATTGAATCTCTTATCAGTCAAACAGATTTACAGAAGTACATTTCAGCTCTTCATCCTATTTTTAAATATTGTATACATAGTTTTCCAAAACATATATGTGTATTGTGGCAAGTCAGGTGTATGGAAACACAACGTTTTTTGCACTGAGCAAACCTTTAACCTTTTATAGTGTCTTAGTAGACTTGGTACTGACTGTAGTCCCCTTCTAATCCTCTGTGAAGAAGAGAGGGGATTTTACCTACCTTTTCTCCATTGCAGTGTTGGTTTCTACACTGCCGAACTGCCTCCTTGGCTGAGATCACCAAGAACGATAATCTCAGCCAATCCAATGCTTTCCCACAGGAAAGCATGATGAGTCTAGTGCACATGTGCGATAAAACACTGTGCTGCACTAATTAGATGGTCTCTATGAGTCCTTTTTATCTAAGTAGCTCAGTTTGACCATTGTTGTTCCTGCTGAATGGCAATGTTTTACATTGTAGCGTTAAGCAGACAGTAACATGGTACCCAGACCACTTCATTGAGATGAAGCTCCCTGGGTTCCTATAGTGTACCTTTAACACTAATTGACCAGACGGGAGAGTATGAAGTTGGTGAAGTAACACACATAGATAGGAAACCTGGATACAATTTGGCTGTAATAATGGAGAGAGTAAGGGGTTACAAAAACTACAAACCTTGTGTTTATTACATGCATTGTTTATGGAGTCATAGGTAACTGACAGATGGCGATATGGTATTTGAATAGTCCAGAACAAGACAAGAATGCAATATTCTCTATACAGAATATAGATAAAAATTAGCTTCTCCATATATATATATATATATATATATATATATATATATATATATATATGTTCATATATATATATATATATATATATATATATCCCCAGCACTCACATTTAAAGCATACCACCACCGGGCGCAAGACCAAGGCTCCAATAGATAGACAATCCAATGAGGGAGGCTGCTCTCCGGACTTAAAACTTCAGTTTATTGTTATTGATTAAAAATGACGACCAACGTTTCGGTCCCCGCTCGGGACCTTCTTCAGGGTCAAATACAACAAGACAATCTTGTTGTCTTGTTGTATTTGACCCTGAAGAAGGTCCCAAGTGGTCCCAAGCTGCCAGAATTTATTTTCCCAAGATTGCTAGTCGCTCTTATTGGATTTGTAATAAGGTGGAGGCTGTAAAGTTTCCATTAGCAGTTTAATAGTATACAATTTGAACCACTCTCAGCGCCATTAGAGGTAAACTCGATAATGACTCAAGAAATTCATAGAATGATATGGATTAAGAAAATAGATATATTTTTTATGAGATGAATCATGTCATAAATAATAGAAAAAAAAATATGTAAGCAGTACTATCTCCCAACAGTAAGATATTGTATATAAAACATTGTTTTAAACTACAGTAGTTGACAAAGTGCATGGATGTAGTTGATAGAACAAGTTGTCTAGTATTCCTACATAGCGCTATCTCTTTTATCCAATTAGTGACAGGATATGGCTAAGGATTAAATATACCGTATATACTCGAGTATAAGCCGAGTTTTTCAGCCCATTTTTGGGCTGAAAAACCCCAACTCGGCTTATACTCGAGTCAAGGTCTGTATTATGGCAATTTGCATTGCCATAATACAGACTGGGGGAGAGGGGGGCTGGAAGAGCTGTACTTACCTTTCCTGCAGCTCCTGTCAGCTCTCTCCTCATCTGCGCCGTCCGTTCAGCACCTCGGTCAGCTCCCAGTGTAAATGGCTCTCGCGAGACTTACAGTGTGAGCTGATAGAAGGAGCTGAACGGACGGCGTGGAGGAGGAGAGAGCTGACAGGAGCTGCAGAACAGGTAAGTACAGCTCTGCCAGCCCCCCTCTCCCCCCCACTGAACTGCCACTGGACCACCAGGGAAGGAGAGCCCCCCTCCCTGCCATGTATCAAGCAGGGAGGGGGGACGAAAAATAAATAAAAATATATAAAATAAAAAATAATAATAATAATAATAAAAAAGGGGGTATAAGGACCACTATGGGAGGGAGGGGGTGGGATAAGGACCACTATGGGAGGGAGGGGGGGTATAAGGACCGCTATGGGAGGGAGGGGGGGGGTATAAGGACCACTATGGGAGGGAGGGGGGTATAAGGACCGCTATGGGAGGGAGGGGGGGATAAGGACCACTATGGGAGGGAGGGGGGGGATAAGGACCACTATGGGAGGGAGGGGGGGGATAAGGACCACTATGGGAGGGAGGGGGGGATAAGGACCACTATGGAAGGGAGGGGGGGATAAGGACCACTATCGGAGGGAGGGGGGTGGGATAAGGACCACTATGGGAGGGAGGGGGGGGAGAAAAGGAACACTATGGGAGGGAGGGGGGATAAGGACCACTATGGGAGGGAGGGGGGGGATAAGGACCACTATGGGAGGGAGGGGGATAAGGACCACTATGGGAGGGAGGGGGGGAGAAAAGGAACACTATGGGAGGGAGGGGGGGATAAGGACCACTATGGGAGGGAGGGAGGGGGGGGATAAGGACTGCACTCATACACACACACTGCATTCATACATACACACGCTGCACTCATACACACGCTGCACTCATACACACACACGCTGCACTCATACACACACGCTGCACTCATACACACACACGCTGCACTCATATGCACACACTGCATTCATTATACACACACTGTAAATAAATATTCAATTAATATATTTTTTTTAGGATCTAATTTTATTTAGAAATTTACCAGTAGCTGCTGCATTTCCCACCCTAGTCTTATACTCGAGTCAATAAGTTTTCCCAGTTTTTTGGGGAAAAATTAGGGGCCTCTGCTTATATTCGGGTCGGCTTATACTCGAGAATATACGGTATTTCTTCGATATGATTTGCGAATGTGTTAACCTGTTAAGACGATTCCAAGTTAGAAACCAATACACAGGAATGGCAAGAACCAGCGCCAATCACGATAAAAAAAAAAAAAAAAGATATAGTTGCAGGCACCGCTGCAAACAACAGAGGTGGGGGGATACACAGCATTTTTAGTCATAGAAGATTACAATCGCTACTGAAAAAGTAATATCAGTGTTTACATTCCATTTCATATATTTGTATGCATTACACAGTATTTAGAATAATGTCAACTATTAGTTAAAGGACCACTCTAGTGCCGGGAAAACATACTCGTTTTCCTGGCACTAGAGTGCCCTGAGGGTGCCCCCACCCTCAGGGACCCCCTCCCGCCCGGCTCTGGAAAGGGGAAAGGGGTTAAATCTTACCTTTTTCCAGCGCTGGGCGGAGAGATCTCCTCCTGCTCTCCTCCTCCGATCCTCCTCTTCTCCTCCCCGTCGGCTGAATGCGCACGCGGGGCAAGAGCTGCGCGCGCATTCAGCCGGTCAAATAGGAAAGCATTCACAATGCTTTCCTATGGACGCTGGCGTGCTCTCACTGTGAAAATCACAGTGAGAAGCACGCAAGCGCCTCTAGCGGCTGTCAGTGAGACAGCCACTAGAGCACATAGGGGGAAGGCTTAACCCATTCATAAACATAGCAGTTTCTCTGAAACTGCTATGTTTATGAAAAAATGGGTTAACCCTAGAAGGACCTGGCACCCAGACCACTTCATTAAGTTGAAGTGGTCTGGGTGCCTAGAGTGGTCCTTTAATGAAATTGTTCATATAGGCGCATGCTCAGATCTGCATATGTGAGTGTATGTTTTAGTGGAAAAATGTCCATAATATACAACTCATTGTTATTTTGTATGTGTACGCTAGACGGTCGAAACGTCGATTTTTTTGCGTGCTATTTGAATACAGTAATTTGATTTACCAAATCCATGGAGTGCTCTCATTTCTTGCTTTGTTTATATATATATATATATATATATATATATATATATATATATATATATATATATATATATATATATATATATATATATATATATATATATAATCCAGATAGTCGGCTGCACTCATGGTCTTAGTAAACATCCAATGCTTTATTGTAGACAATTTAAAAGATCAATGTTTCAGTCTACCTATGGGACTTTCATCAGGATAAAAAAAACAAAGTATCACAAATGTTTATTTCATATTCAGTGTGACGTTCAGTGTGACAACTTTGCACTGAACATGAAATAAACGATTGCAAAATTTTTACATGACCCGTGAGTGCCCATATTTCTGATACTGTATACTGTATATATAGTGCATATAAATAATATTCATTGATGTGCATATATAACAGTCCACAATAAACCAGAAAGATATCAAGACAGACATAAACCATATTTTTAAAGTCTTGCTTTACTGCACATAATCTTAGAAATTGCTATGGCAAGATCTGATTAGCTTTACAAACGCCCAAAAGATAAAAAAAAAAAAAAAGTGGGACAAGACAGCAAGTCTGGTTGGAAAAAGAAAATACTTAATTTGATCTCTCTGTTCACAGGGGTTAAACAGATGAAAAAACAGAACAAGACCTCCTTTCCCGAAGAAGAAGAAGGACAAAATGACGAAGAGTGTGATCACTGAAAAAAAAAAAAGAGTACGAAATCTCTGATGGGAGTTTTTTGTAATGTAAATGGACTTTTACCTGTTCTACAGAAAATCTCATTGAAGGGCATATTATCTTTGAAGGCATTTTATATCTCAGTACACCGTATGTTTTAAGAAAAGGTTTCTATACTAGTTGTGGTCCATGGCGCAACTATCTAAAAACTTCATAATCAACTACAGTATAGGAATAGGAAATCATTCCACGTCAAAATTCTAATTTCGTGCATTTACTGTTCGCCATTTAACTGTATTACTACTACACATTTGCTAAAAGAAGTTTGCAATGAATTAAGTCTGTAAATATAACTAATTAATTAAATCAGCTACATAAATAAACATTTAGAGAAAATGGAAATTAAGTGTGTTTTACATTTCTTCTAAAAGCTAATGTACGAAAGACGTAAAGGTTATTTTTATTTTGTATTGATGATATTTTGCTTTATACCTATTGATCTTTTTTATACAGTGTTTTTAAGCCTATCATTTACTTTCATACTAGTCTAAGAATGATATGTTAAAGTGATTTCTTAAAGCAGACAGACATTATTTTAGCACTTGATACTGTGCTACAGATATGTTTTTCAGCTGCTTTTGGTCATGGCTATGTTGAGATAGTGTATTTTAAAGAATTTTACAGCCAGCTAGAACTTGGCAACAGATTAGGTACTTTACCAAATAATTACCATTTATAGTAGAAGCTGTTATTGCTGTGGATGAACACATCAGTCCTTGAGAAAGGTTTCTTGAAACACTGATTGAACAACCTTGAAAATTCATAAAATATTTAGTCATTGCACTATATATATTACCTGAAACACAGTTTTATTGATCAATACAACATAAAATCCTATATATACATTTATAGCTTTTTAAGCTTAGAACGTTTTGAGTGAATTGTATGTATCTTCAAAGAGAGGAGTTTCGTGGGACTTTCTATAAAAGTGGGGAAGTGAAAGAGACAATTTGGTTGTTTATACATTGCCTGTCCTGACAACCTGAAAAGCCTACTTTTTAGACTTTTTTTTTTCCCTGTAAAATTTTAATTGGTTGAGCAGAGAGTTTAAAGCCAAGGCAACACAATGGAGCTCAAATATATTTTAATGACATCTTCAAAATTCAAGGGATACCAATAGAGTAGATTCACGTTTATTCCATTAGTGTTTTTCCTAAATTTGGATGTACCTGTAGGACCAAGGGTAGCAATTCTTCCTTGAATTAGTATACAGTTCCCAGGGGATTTTAAGCTACAGTCTGCAGGGACACACTAATGGGATATCCTTTCACCATATCCAGCACAGTGAGGATTGGTTGTTATGTAGCTTCAAGTGTCCTTTTGATATTTTTTGCAAACATTAACTAACCTTCTTCAGTCATATTTAAGTTGTACTTTCTTTATCTTTGTTTTCACTTCATAAATATACATATGAACCAACCATTCTGTACAGTACAGGAACATTCAGACTGCTTAATCCAGACATTGTTCACAGACAGTATATAACAAATTCTGTATTTTGTGGAGCAGTCTCCAAATGATCCGAGAGATGCCAGATGGTTAAAATCTGGACCTGAATTGCTAAGATGAGGATCTGGTTACTGAGAATCAGGACCTGACTTAAGAAATGTAAACTATTTCCATAGCCTCATAAAAAAAAAAAAAAAAAACTGCTCTACCTACCTAATAACAGTGAGGGGTTGCAAAAAATTGGTACGGCTGGCAACTCGAAAGTCATTGGTCATTGGGATGGCGACACTAACATGTAGAAACCCACCATAAGGGGAATATTTTATTTCTTTAATTTATAAATATATTAGCCCCAGCATGGGAACACTGGGGGTGGACAGGGATCTGGAAAGGTGCATGTTACTAGCGACTGGACAACAATAGTTGTCCAGTGGCTAGTTTTGTGTTACTACAGCAAGCAGCAACTGGCTGTTCGTTGTTTAGCAGATATGCCTCTACTTGCGACATGCAGAGCATGGGCATAGGGAAGGTATAAAAAGCTGCTTGCTGTAATGACCAAATTAATTAGGTCTGTGAGCAATTCTATCAGTCTCTCATTGGCGGCTTTGTATTCTTTCTCATACTAAATGACCAATAAATAGAATTTTTCTGCTAATTCCGTCATTTAAAGCATGCTATAGTCACCAGAACAATTACAGCTGATTGCATTTGTTCTGGTTAGTATAATCATTCCCCTCAGGCTTTTTTCAGTAAACACTCTTTTTTTCAGAGAAGATGCAGTGTTTACATTACAGCCTAGGAATACCTTCACTTTCCACTCCTCAGATGGCTACTAGAGATGCCTTCTGGCTCTCCCCCGACCTGCCTCCTTGACAAGCTCAGTCAATCCACTGTTTTCAAATGGGAAAGCATTGTGATTGGCTGAGATCACCATTTTTGATTATGTCAGCCAAGGTGTCAGATCAGGGGAAGATCCAGCAGCAGACTGGAATAAAGGTAAGATTTTACTATATTTTGGGGGGCAAAGGGCATGTGGTGTTTTTAACACTATAGGGTCAGGAGTACATGTTTGTGTTCCTGACTCTATATT
Source organism: Pelobates fuscus (assembly GCF_036172605.1). Classification (NCBI taxonomy): domain Eukaryota; kingdom Metazoa; phylum Chordata; class Amphibia; order Anura; family Pelobatidae; genus Pelobates; species Pelobates fuscus. The sequence continues at coordinate 49,603,854 of NC_086324.1, forward strand.
GTTCCTTTAAAAATACAAATGCACATGTTTACCCGCTGGCTGCTTGCACTACCAGTGGGCAAATTGTATTTAAAATTATCCTTTGCTTATAAAAAAGCTATTGAACAATAATTTGCAAATGTGCATCCTGCTGGATGCATTCAGTCCTGATTTTATTTGAAATTGGGACTGAATGCATTATAAATTGTAAATATTCCGGATGCTATCCTTTTTGTAGTGTACAGGTGAAAATCACTGCTCTTAAAGCAGTCACTGAGTACATTCTGCTGACTGTTGAAAATGTATGAGGATGATCAAATTCTTACCCAAATTACCTTTCATAAACATGAGTATTATCATTCTGGACTGTATTCTACCATTTTTAAAGTTTCATACATCTAGACGAAAACCAGTTTTTAGTAAATAACCTCGAAAATCCTATGATTTAATATTTATTATGACCTGGCATAACAATTACATTCGATATGTTTATTACATTTAAATGCTGTGTTATATGGCAAAAATAAAAAAAAACTGGATATACATTTTGATGCATTTACACAAATCATGTAATGATGAATTATTTAGTTTTTGTTATTTTTTTTTAGCTTAGCGTGTTTTGACATTTTCCAGTTATAGCATCCTAGATAGTCAAACGAATGGCAGTACTTTAATAAAATAAATGACATATAGTGTTCCCAAGCTTGTATTGCATCTTTTGAAAAACTGTTATGGTATTGCGTTAAAAGTAGAAAATTGCAGAAGTTCAAGAACGTCAGTCTGAAATAAACAATTTCTTTATTAACAGTCTGTAAAAGTGAAACAATGAGGTTGACAAAGAAATCAAACAAAATAAACAGATTTTCACATAGAGGTGACAAATGAAATTTTTTTGGGAATATGACGTACAAACAAAAATGGAAAAAATGTGTGCATAGGTCGACAAACTAATTATTTACACACATAATATTTACATGCTCTTACTGTGTCCGTAAGTTGTGTATCCTAGTCATAAATAATTACTACTGGGTGATCAAGCAATCAGCCCCTCTGTATGTGTTCTTTCCTAGTTTTCTAACTTTTGCTGAGAACATAAGTGAGTATAGATGTTAATTTCTCCAGTGTCAATATGGAGCCCTTCCCAAAATCAGGGGGTAATTTATGTGCGTTGCTTTCTTCTTTGGGGGATATCTGAACCAGGGCAGCATCTGAAGTCTTAGATCTTTGTTGTGGTTACCACAGATTGTTATGGCTGTATATCCTCAATTCATATTTGTCATCGCTAATCTCCTCCATGACTCCCTTCATTGCTGTGCATTGATTTTGAATTTCGTTCTGAAAACAAACAGATATATATATATATATATGTAAATACCACACAGCAAGACACGTATGTAACATAATATGGAATTCAATAACATCACAAAGGTCAGTCAACAGTTGACTGTCTAACACTTGACTAGAATTCTACAATTAAGTATTACTGTTTTTTTTTTTAAGTGTTATATGCAACTCCATGTCTCTTTTTGCACTGTCTGTTTATTATTGGTAGTGTATCGACTAAATCAAATCTCACTGGCATTACTTTGTTTTCAAAACATTTTACTGTCTGTAACATTAGGCACGAACTATATCATTGATACACTTGACTAGAATTCTACAAATAGAGCATTACTCCAACCACCATGACCACTTCTGCCTTTAGAAGTGGTTATGGTGGTAGGAATCTGACTGTGCAGTGTTTCTGCTTGAAACACGGTACATCCAGAGATGTCTGCACTTATGTGCCAGGGACTAGTTGCACCCCCTGTACACGTGACATAGGCAGCCTAGAACTCTGTTTCGGACTGATTAATGTCAATTCTGTGCATATTTTACCTCTGTCATCAGCTTGCACTGCACGTGAAGCCCTCACTTCCCCTCCCCATAGTATATATCTGTGCTGATTGTCACAATCTAAGGGTCACTGAATCTGACAGAATACAAGCTTTCTCTACCCGGTACCCCTCCCCTTCAAATATTACAGTACTGTCTTGCCCCCCCACCCCCATACCCCTTTCCCATAGAGCCCAATCTCTCTCCACCTGTGCCCCCTTCCCCTTCCCCTTCCCTCCCCACCTATGATTGGATCAGATACCCTGAACCATGACACGCTGAGATTACAGAGGAGACGTGGAGCAGATCTGGGAGAACTTGGCTCAGTGCTGGGTTTAAGGTACGTTCTAAGCTATTTTTACAGGTTTTTATTAAATAAAAATTGTGGGGGCCAAATAACAAATGCTCAATAGAGCATTATTTTTTGTAATCATAAAAAAATGGTTGGAGTAACCATTTAAGTATTGCTGTTTTTCAGTGTTATTTGGAACGTCAGGTCTCTTTGTGCACTGCCTGTTTATTATTGATAGTTTACCTAATCAAATCTCACTGGCGTCACTTTTGTTTCCAAAATGTAGTCAACAGGACATTTTCTGCTCTGTCCATCTTATACAGAAACACACTGAACAGATATTGCATCAACTTGTCAAACTTCACATATGAAGTGTTCTCGCTTAGGCCTTTATCACAAACTGCCTGCAGTGATTTCCTGACAAACAGAATTATATATTAACTATCTACATAGAAATGTGTTGCTTTATGTTCACTCTCCATCAAAGTGCGTCTGCCATGTTTTTTTTTTCAGTTTTCTTGTCCTCATGTCCTTTGTATCCTAATGTTTATACAATCCAGCGTTAGTAATTGATTGAAAATACTATTTGACTTTCATACTTTCATACTCTGTTAACAAAGCATTTTCATTATTAATTCCACAAACCTTTTATGCCAGTTACTATCAAAGTCAGAAAACATTATCCACTTAAAACTGTGACCTAAATTCTGGTTTCGCAAAACAATTGGAGCCATTGTGGGGTTTCCAACTACATCAAAGATTAAAGATTACCAACAGCCAACTGCATTGATGATGCTTACAGGTAACAGATATGCTATTAATCTCTTATGTTACGGGTGGACATTACGATGTCTGTGTATCTTTAAGCTACCTCTAAATCTATTATTTTGTCAATTTAGTTATTCAGATTTTAATTTCAATGCTTATTAGTCTTTTAATTTCTATTACTGATTAATGAAGAATTGTTAGGTAAAGTTTCTTGTGCATGTCATCAAGTCACGGAAAAGTGTTTGTTGTGTTTGGTTTGTTATGCTCAAATGCTAACATGTAGAAATAGTTCTATTGGTTATTTGTTAGAAAACTATTTTCAAGTCCCTTTGAATTCAAGTTTTTCATGGTTCCATTTAAATGTCACTAACTCCTCTTTGGTATTAGCAAATTATATGCAGAACTCCCAAAGTTTTCACCATATGTTGGTTCCTGTGCCATTGGCTAAAGTTCCTGTTCCACCAAACCCTCTCACTTTATATATCTCAGCAAGATAATCCTCAGCACACAACAATATTGTCTCATGGTGGTTTTATGGCAAAATTCAATACAGAAGGTGTCTTTGTCAACCCATAAATTCAAATGCATTATACAAAGAGTTATATAGGATAATACATGCAAAATTCAACCAACACAAACAATGCCCACAGTACTGTTCATCGATGAATGGGCATTCATCAATGAATGGGCAGGAATTAAAGTTGTTAACCCCTTGTTGTAGTGTACAGCACTTTTTTTTCTGTGCTTTCCAGCAAAGGGGCTACCTCCTTTAAAAAGCACTGTTTCAAAAGCACTTTTATTCTGTGCACAAAACCAACTAGTTAACTCCTTGATCTTCTTAAAGCTGTCCACTAATTGATGAAAAGCATGTGATGTAAACACATTTGTATTGGTTAAATTATGCATGTATCTACCTATATAACACTGTTTAATGCACTTAAATGTATGGATTGACAAAGACACGTTCTGTGTCAAAATGTTACCTTGTCTCATTTCATGAAACAATAAAACCATGATGAGACAAAATTGCTGTGTACTGAGGATTTTTTTTTTGTGACTAACTCCTAACAATGGTTAAACTGGTGTCAATCACAATTTGTCAGAATGGGGGACTTGTGATTGTGTTTACATCTTTAACGGCTCATCGGCAGCTTTCGGTAAATGTATAAGTGCACTAATAAATATGCAATTGTAATTTCACTACGAAGTTTTAATCATACATGCATCTTTCATTTTTGACTGTTTCCATTATCTACATTTCAGTTTGAATTTGCAGTAAAGCATACTAACAGAAGGTATGGTAACGTGATTCCTGATCAATCATATCAATACACATTACCCAAGCACTAATGGCTTTCACATGGCTTTTTGTCTACTAGATAATTGCAGCTGAGCACATTAGTTTATAAGTTTAAATGCCAGACAGTCCCCTTACAGAGATTCGCACTGTTCCACGCAGATCCAGTAACAATGATGGTTGTTCATTACATCCCCTTCTGTCTAAATTATTGTCAACATGTATAATCAGGCTAATTGTACTGTCATATGCTACAGTTCTAGTTCTTTCCTTTACATGGATAGAAAACTATTTTTATATATTAGCTGCATTGTTTAGTAAAGGTTTGTCTTTAAAGATGAAAATCTGGAAACACATTTTATAAGCTTTTCGCACATGCAGAGAGAGATTCACAGTAATGTGCATATCCAGTGGTAGAAAAGAGATAATATCAAAAAATATAAGGATGCACACTAATATACCAGTGTCTCACCTTTGATAAAGGCAGCAGGAGTGTTGCCGAAACATTGGGGGGGATTGGTGACTCGTGTTCGGTCCCATTAGCCTTGATTACTGGTGGTAATTATACTTGTATATGTGCCTTTTTTTGGTCGCTTGATTTATTATTATTTGCATGGTATTGTATTTTTGCTTGGTATATTTAATAAATGATTTGTAAGGAACTTTATTTGCTGGTATATTAGTGTGCATCCTTATATGTTTGAATAGATATGTTTTGGGGGGGCATTTGAAGGAATGCTTTATGAGGTCTTGCACCTAAGGATATGAATAGTGGTTGTAGTGTTTTTTTCCTCCGTGCGATTATAGTATGGTAGAAAATAAATAAAATAAAAAATATATATATACAGAGAACCACACATTGCAAAGAAAAATTCAGATTCAAAATGGAAGACAGGTAGACAACATTAATGAGTGAACAATTATGTGAAACGTGCATTCATAATAGACTGTATGTTATAGGCAGTGAATGGAATATCTGAAAAGCACAGCTTGTTTACTATGTTATCAGACCATTTTATGCATGGACGACAAAAGTCAAAGTCAACATCTACCAATACAACCAAGCTGTCCAGAATCTTTCTCAATTGTCACCAGAAGATCAAGATGTGAAAGAGTTCCTGCTACAATCCACATAAGAAGTGAGTAGGACATCTTTCACTCCTTCACTGTGTACTTCAAAGAATATTATTAAACTGAAAAGAGTCTGTTACCACCTATTTACATTATTCATGTTGGTTATGTTGTTGAGCATAACACGTTTTACTAAACACATACATACTTTTTCATTTTCATTTCTGCACATTCATCTTCTACATGTTGTTAAAAATTAAGTTCCACCTTTATGTAAACAAAACAAATTTACAATAGATTAACTTATTATATCTGTATTATATGAGACCACGGTGTTTTTTGTTATATAATGATTGAAAATCAACCCATGCTATAAAAATTAAATACATTTATATTATTTTACAAACTTGACCACTTTTGCACCATGACCACTTTTGCTTTTAGTATCATAGTGTACATTGTTCCTGCTTAAAACCTTGACTATACAAAGATTCAGTCTGCACAAGTACAACTCTAGATCATGTCGACCCTGACCAAACCTTGACAAAGACCCAGTAAGAGACAAAACTACCAAGTCATAATTTTGGGGTCTACATAAATACACAGAATGAATGACTTAACTCTAAGGACAATTACTTTATTACGGAATAAGTTAAAGACCATGGTTTATGGACTGGCAAAAATAAAAACAAATAACATCTCACCAAATATCTGCATCCAGGAGAAACCAGATGATGGAAAAAAAATCTTTGAAATTTAAAAAGGGGTCAATAGATGCCAAACAAGTTACCAGACTACACACAATACATAGCTCCCTTCTCTAACACCTATATGATGAGATGGAGGATAAAATAATACCCAGATGATAACTGGATAAATGGACCTTACTCTTCTTGTGGATCTATACTCGATATTCAGGCTTATCCCTTAAAAGTAATTGTGTAAATATAACTTCCACTGTAATATATTTGAATGAAGGAATTAGATTATAGTTGTAGAGATTTTTTGCAAATTGCGGCACATTTATTAAATTGAATGCAGGCACACAGGGACATGGAGCATCCTTGCAAAATTACTAAAAGAGGAGATAAAAGTTCATGAGGTAGTGGTTATGGGCCAGAAATGTCCTTTACCCACCCCCTTCCCATTATAAGTAGTCAGTCAACTCCACACCTCCCTGCAGCCTTGAGGAGAGCTGATCGCAATTGCTTAAGCCCTCCCTTTAGCTCTCGTGAACTAGGTTAGCTAATTTGTTGAGACCAGTGGAGACAAATCTCAGTAAGAATTTAGACTGCTCTAAAATGGGTTGACCAGTTTCATTGGGAAGGTATCAGGGCACTACTGGAACCATAAACACTACAGCATGCTTTGCAGTTGAATTTGAGAACCAATTTGGAGTTGTACGGGATCATTGCATCCTTCATCAAACACTTTCTTGATAAGCTGTTACATCTCTGGGACTGTGAACACCAGGGTTTCCTTCTTTATTTATCTCTTTTATTTCATCTGTTTGCCTAATGTTGTGTCTCTAATATCTTGTATATATATATATTTTAAACACATGGACTGTGACTATTCTTGATGACAATAAATATTACTTTATTACATTCTGTTGTCTAATATAAGAATCACTTTAATTAACAGATCTGTGTAATATCATTTAGGGATGTGCATGGGCAAAAAATTTGGTTCAGTTCGGTTCGTAAATTCGGATAAGTAAAAAAATTTGGAAATTCGCCACTTCGGTTCAGTTCGGCACTTCCGAAATTCGTTACTTCAGGAATTTGGACATTTGTAAGCATCCCCCTCTTGCCACCACAACCACTTACACATCTGTATGGCTCCCTAACCCTAACCCCTAAACCTAACCCTTAGGGGGTAGGGTTAGGGGTAGGGTCAGGTGCCCAGACTGCCACCACAACAACTTACACATCTATAGGACTCCCAGTGCCAGGAATTAGCTTATTGGTCTAGATTCCTGTCATCATTCACGTAATTTCCCCTCCCTTTCTTGTTTTTACACTTTTCAGAAATCTGAAGCTATTCAGTTCGGTTCGGCACTTCTGAAATTTGGCACTTTGGTAATTCAGTAATTTGGCAATTCGCAACTTTGGCAATTTGGTTCGGTTCCGCACTTCCGAAATTTGGCACTTCGGACATTCAGATCGGAACGAAACTAATTGCACATGTCTAATATCATTGTATTTTTTGGATTATTTCCAAATTGTGTATGGATTCTAATCTAATTTGTCCAGGTTAAATTTGGATTTACTGATTGTGACAGCTTCTTTTTTTACCACAATAGGTGGTGCTAACAGGAATTTTATTGCTCTTTTGAATGTAGAGAAAAATATGATTTTTAACCCTTGCATCTATTGTACAGACTTCTGTAACTGGAATAGCTTTTCTCTGACATACACCACCAATCTCTATAATATGTAATTATATACAGTAGTAATCAATATGATTCAACCCCCATTGAATATAAGGTATATTGTCAAAATGTACAGACTTTCAGCTGTTTGCAATGAACAAATCAAACAAAAACAAAAACAATTGAAATAGCTCAACACATCAAATGCTTCCCCAAGTGGTTTCCCTAAATTCAACTAAAAATGCAACTTGTGATGACTTTTCCAGTCGCAAAATTATTTAACATCTTCATGGGAAGAATCTTTAGTACTTAGAAGAACATCCTTTTGTTGTAATGACCTACTGCAAACGAGATGCATAGCCAGACACTAGCTTCTTGCAGAGAAATCTTAGCCCATTGCTCATGAGAATGGCCTCCAGTTTAGTAATATTCTTGGGTTTGCTTGCTACAACTGTGTTGGGAATAATACACTTTGCCTATATTGACCCAAGGCTCAAGCTACAGATGACCAGATGTTCAGTCTGTTTAAAATTGGCTAACTTTGAGCATGTCAGCTATTTGAAATAATATACTCTGTCTATATACAATGATTAGTGAATATACCCCTAGACAAGAGCCAAGAGCTCTAGAACATTGTGTAACAAGTGTTATATCCTGTATGCTTCTGCCGTTGGCCTTATTTCCTGTGTTTTTCCCTTTAATCATAACTGCTTAGTAATGTGTAATTTAGAACTGCGTAGTTAATATCTTTAATTCTAAGTGCATAGTTATATTAAAACTTAGCTTTGTGCAAGGCCTGAACATGAAGAAACACCTGCAAGCTAGCTATAGGTTAAGATGTTAAGATAAGATAGATGATTTTGTTAGGATTGGATAATGCTTGTAAAGACCACCCCTGTTTCCTGCTGAATATAACCTGTTACACAGTCCATTAAACGTTAGAAGTCACCTTGAACTTTACATTGTCTTGTCTCGTTCATTGGGGCTCCTCACCAGCTGGTTTGGGGTCAAGGAGAAATACAGAGAGTTGCAAATTGATACATAAGACCATGGCAAGGGGAATTCCTGACAAAGAAAATTCCTCACTATCAATTGGGGGCTCGTCCGGGATCATAGGGTAATGATGAAATGGTATTTGTAATATTTTTAATAGAGATTAGACAATTTCTGACGTTTATAAGTGAGGCAATCTACTAAACTACTGTATTATATTTGTATTGGTAAATTGAAAGCATTTTGCAGACCCAGAAGAGGATAAATAAATAATAATCTTACAAGGAGCCAAATTATGGGAAGAGGCCAACCAAAGAACGCACTAACGGGTTAAACTTGTTTTTTTGATAAGCATATAAAATTTAGCTTTTGTTGTTAGAAATTTTTGATACTCAGTTGGAACTATGTCCCAACCACATCCTTGTAGGTACAGGAAGCAATATGCTTTTTTACATTAGCAACATCTTAGTGTTTTTAACATATTTACAAAACTTTTATTTGTGCTGACAATGGAAAAGTACCTAACCGTATGTCTGCACTACGCCTATGGCCCAGACTGTCAGTACTGCAAACCCTGTATGAAGGCTATGCTTTCACTGTTGATGTATACACGACTAGACAACGTGCCTTATATACACAATTTAACTATACATTAAATCTTTAAAAGCGTATTAATACTATATGTGTGTGGTACACAAGGACGGGTGTGTGGTTTAGGTAATCTCACCCTAGCATTCTTCATTATTGGGAACAAATACCATAAGTTAGGATTTTGTAGTAAGAAATTAGTGCATTGTTGAAGAGTTCTGAATCAGATGTTTTATGTTTTTAATATTTTATATATCATTTTGGGTGTTAATCCAAGAACATTGAATTATTTGGGATTATTAAAGTAATTCATTGGGAGTATCAAATCAAGGTTTATGTTTAAGAACAGAGTTTTATTGGGAATTATCCCCATATTTATATGTTAGTGTTTTGGTACTCATCCTGTCCAACAAGTATTTATATAGAGCGAGTGCTTCTCTCATTTGTACAAAGGCATTCCAAAGGGAAATTATGTAAGGTTTCATAGAAGACAGATTGCATAAAATATAAGCAAAGCTGAGAGAAGTACATGATACACAAGTTAAGGGTTTAACTTTAGGCTCTAATTTTACTTTTAGGTAATTGATAAATTGATAATAATAAATATATATCCTTTTAGGAATTGTTCATGTTGTATTGATCTTTGTGATTGTATGATTGTAGAGACCGTACTAGAGTGTTTGTGCTAGCTGATCTTTGGGACCTGCACACCAATATCTCTCTGGCTGAACCTGCACTAACTATTTTGCACTTAATTCTGTTTGGTCAAAATCCATGCAGGCCGAAGAGACTGAGATGCTTACTTATGAGGACAAAAACTTTGTACGCAAGAACCGGGAAAGTACTGAAGGTGCAGTGCTGTCTATTGCCACTGGTTCTGTAATAATCCTTTCAATAATTGAGGTGTTGCACAGAGCATTGTGGTGAACATCCAGCAAACAAAAGAACAACTAAGAACTATGTGGAAGCTGACATTGTCTTGTTGTCAGCCATCTTGCTACCCATAGCTATTTTATGGAACAAAAGGTATGGTGTCCAAACTGATTTCTTTTTACTCCTTGAAAGACTTATTCAATTTTTCTGAACTATGCTAAACTATTGAACTATTTTTTTATTTTTATTTTTCTAGAGTTTGCCGGAGAGAGAGGAAGTGTTAGCTGACCCAGGGATGAGTGTGCTATGTGTGTCTTTGATGTATGTTGAGTGAGCCAAGGATGGATTCCCATGTTTTGAGGAACTGAGTGTGGATATGACTGGTTTTGACTGCACCGTTAGAATAGGGACATGACTAAGAGACATAGAACGCAAGGAGCTGGTTGGGATTATTGTCAGAATTGCAAGCTAGATTATAATTTATCTCATGATTTAATATGTAAGTGGGCCTTTTTCAATCATCAAGAAGTGTTTCCCAATTCCTCAGGTGTGGGTATTATAAGTCACAAGTGGTATCAAAGTGAGTGATGACATGTCCATATGGTCGAGGTCCCTACTCAGGCCTACTAAAATTGGCTAACTTGGAGCATGTCAGCTATTTGAAATAATATACTTTGTCTATATACATTGCTTAGTGAATATACCCCTAGACAAGAGCTCTAGAACATTGTGTAACAAGTGTTAGTGTTATATCCTGTATGTTTCTACCATTGGTCTTATTTCCTGTGTTTCTCCGTATGATCATAACTGCTTAGTAATGTGTAATTTAGAACTGCGTAGTTAATATCTTTAATTCTAAGTGCGTATTAATTCTAAGTGCGTAGTTATATTGAAACTTCGCATTGTGCAAGGCCTGAACATGATGATACACCTGCAAGCTAGCTATAGGTTAAGCTGTTAAGATAAGATAGATGATTTTGTTAGGATTGGATAATGCTTGTTTCCTGCTGAATATAACCTGTTACACAGTCCATTAAACGTTGAAAGTCACCTTGAACCTTACATTGTCTTGTCTCGTTCATTGGGGCTCCTCACCAGCTGGTTTGTGGACAAGGAGAAATACAGAGAGTTGCAAATTGATACAAAAGACCATGGCAAGGGGAAATTCCTGACAAAGAAAATTACTCACTATTAAACTGCCTTCTTCACATCCCACCAGGGATGTTCTATGGGGTTCAAGTCAGGTGACTGTGATAGCCACTGTAGAATGTTCCAGTACTTTTTCCACAGGCTGCAGGTTTCCAGTGCCAGAGGATGTAAAGCAGCCCCAGAGCATCACCAAGCCACCACCATGCATAACTGCAGGCAGAGTGTTCTATTCAGCGTATGCTTCATTCTTCTTCCTCAAGGCATACTGCTGATCCATTGGGTCGGAAAAAGTTTCAGTTTTGTTCCATTGCTTCACAGAACAGAATTGTCAAACTTCTGTGGCTTTTTTTATATGATTTTGAGCAAATTGAAGCCGACTCTTCTTGTTCTTTTAGGTCAGTTGGGGTGTACGTCTTGGAGTTCTGGCATGGAAACCTTCAGTTTTTAGTAGGGCCTTCCAATGCTTATTGAAACCTCAGTGCCTGTGAGTTTTACCTGCAGGTCTTTTGCAGTCACTTGAAGGTTTTTCACAATCTGCCTTTTCAGAAATCTGATTGTAGCCATTGATAACATTTTTCTTTTTCTGCCACGTCCAGGTAGTTTAACCACTGTTCTTTCAACTTTGAATTTACAAACTATGATTCTAACAATGACTCTAGGAACATTCAGTGCATTTGCTATTTTTTTTGTATCCTATTCCTTGTTTGTGAAGGACGAAGATCTCTTCTCTTAACTTTGTACCATTCTTTTGACTTATTTGTTGCCATATTTCTAACATGCAGTTAAACGTGACACTTAACAAACTGCTAGCCAGTTCAGTATTTCAAGCATTCCAGCTCAAGCATACCTGTGGAACTATTGAAGCCCTTGCTTAGTTGCATCAGGTGTGCTTGATAGTATACCTGATTTGCATATTTGTGCTGTTGTGAGGGATATTATTTAGGGGGTTGAATAATTTTGAGACTGGAGAAGTCATTATAAGTTGCATTGTCAGTTGAATTTGGTAAAACCACTTGCATTAGTTGTGTTTAGATATTTCAATTGCTTTTGTTTACTTTGTTCATTTCAAACAACTTAAAGTGTACATTTTGACAATACACCTGATTTTCAATGGGGGTTAAATAATTTTGATTACAACTGTAGTTTTAGAGAGTTTAAAAAAATATATACATTACCATCTGCATCATAACATATTTCAAAGAATAAAACTAAATCACATAAATCATATATGCATTACATGCTTGCTGATACTGTAATTGAACTTAATAATAAAACAGTAAATTAATTATCAACCTAAACGATAAATATTCCCAGCAGTGGTATCTGTTTCAAACGATGTATACAAACATTAAGTGCATTACTAAGCACCTTTTAAATCTTAAATATTTCTTGCACACATGTACAGACCAGACTTAAACATAAAACAACAGATGAGGACAAGTTCTGCTAGTTATCGAGCAGACACCGTATTGATTCTTGTCGGATAAAATGAACTATTATCAAGTAACCCTGGTGACTCATAAAAGACCATTCCAGCCCATGATGTAATTGTTTCCTGCCTTTTATTGAAGTATAATACAGTATATATTCTTTATGTGGATTTATTTCACTTAGCTCTTACATTATTCACAACACAGTTTGAGAGGCACGCTGGATGACCTTTTACTATAGCAAAATAACAGCACATGGTCTATAAAAGTGTAAGGCACTTAAATTAAATATGTGCAACAGTATTTCATGCATTGCCGAGACATATGGGAGGAAAGAATGATTTCCTAATAATTATCTCCAGCTCACATTTCAAAAGGTTGGAAAATCTGCAAAAATACTAATAATTTTTTTTTTTTTTTACCAGATTTCATATCATGAACCAATCTAATAGAAAAGAAAGAAAAGAGTTATTGCTCAATTTGATTCAGATATTATGGATCTCGATAATGTATACAGTGGTATACAAGATCACAGCATGGATTTGATGGATGTTGATCATGCCATCAATCATCTCTTTGTTTGGCATCTGAGCCAGATCTCTGATCATGAAAACAATCTAAACTTCTGACAGTTTAGTTTGTTTCATGATTCATCGATATAACATTTAAGAGTTGTGGAATACGAAAAAAGTGTCCATCACTAAAAATTCTGACAAATTGCTACTGGAGCTACTGAAGGATAGATGTACTGTTAACAGGCAGGTACAGACAGGGTCGGATTAACATAGGGGCTGATTTTTACACACTACTTTTAGGGTTGCCACCTGGACGGTATTTACTTGAGGCAGATATTGCAGTAATACTGGCAATACAAATGCCGGTATTTTTCTCAGTATAAACATAGATTACTCTGCAATACCAGCACCACCAGTAGGGGTCACTGTGTGTGTGGAAAGAGGCAGGGATAGTAAGTTACAGCATATACCTGCATCTCTCTACTCATTGATCCATGGGGGAGCTGCTACACAGAGAGCCTGCAGAGACAGCCTACAGTTCAGGGAAGTGAGAGATGGGGTAAAGGCTACAGGGAGAAATGGGGACACCAAGACATTAGGGGACACTGTGAGACATGGGGACACAGGGAGACCTCTGGGGAAGCTGAGACACTTGGGGACACAGACACACATGGGGATACTGAGACACTAGGGGACACTGGGAGACATAGGGACACAGACACACACTGAGACATGGGGAAACAGACACACATGGGGACACTGAGAAACTTGCGGGCACTGGGAGACATAGGGACACTGAGACACTAGGGACACAATGTCCCCAAGTGTCTCAGTGTCCCTGGTGTCTCAGTGTACCCATGTTTCCCAGTGTCTCAGTGTCCCTAGTGTCTGTGTGCCCATGTCTCCCAGTGTCCCTAGTGTCTCAGTGTCCCCATGTCTCCCAGTGTCCCTAGTGTCTCAGTGTCCCCATCTCTCCCAGTATCCCTTATGTCTCTCAGTGTCTGTGCCTCCATGCAGGGCCACCATCGGGGGGTGACAACCATGACACACACTGATGGGGCCCATCAGGTGGCCCAAGCATTTAGGGCCACCCAAAAGCCCTATTATCTTCGGGGGCCTGGTCAGCACTACCAGGCCTCTTAAAAAAAAAATGCAGCCGCAACGCAAGTCACTTCCTCCCAGCTTACTCCACGCGGGAAGGAGGAAACAGCCTGAAGGTCAAGAGGAGAGGCAGCCGACTCACTTCATCCCCAGCCACCCTCCAGCAACGAAAAGGGAAGTAAGAGGAGGGTGGTTGAAAAATGAGGTGTGTGTGTGTATATGTATGTATGTGTGTGTGTATGTATGCCAGTATGTGTGTATATGTATGTATGTATGTATGTGTGTGTGTATGTATGCCAGTATGTGTGTATGTGTGTATGCCAGTATGTGTGTGTATGTATGTATGCCAGTATGTATGCCAGTATGTGTATATATGTATGTATGCCATTATGTGTCTGTATGTCAGTATGTATGTATGTGTGTGTGTATGTCGGTATGTATTTGTGTGTGTATGTCAGTATGTATGTATGTATGCCTGTATGTATGTATGTCAGTTTGTATGCATGTCTGTTTTTCAGTATGTATGTCTGCACGTATATGTGTGTGTCAGTATGTGTGTATGTGAGTATGTATGTCAGTGTGTGTGTATCTGTATCTCCTTATGCATGTGTGTGTGTCTGTATATGTGTGTGTGTCTCATGCCTGTATATGTCTGTTTCAGTATTTGTATCTTTCTGTGTGTGTGTGTGTGTGTGTGTCTGTGTGTGTATTCCTGTGGCGGGATTTGGAGGCGGGCCCTGTGGGCGGGCTTGGAGGCAGGCACCCGGGGGCCTAGACCTTGAGCTGTGTTAGGGGCCCCAAAATTTCTGATGGCGGCCCTGCCTCCACGTCTCCCAGTGTCCCCATGTCTCCCAGTGTCCCCAAGTGTCTCAGTGTCCCCAAGTGACTCAGTGTCCCCTAGTGACATGGGGACACTGGGAGACACAGACACCAGGGGACAATCTCTACATAATGCTGCTCCCACCTATCTATCCTCCCTAATACACAAGTATGCCCTGTCTAGGCCCTTATGCTCTGCTGAAGACTTACGTCTATCTTCTGTCCATACTCCCACCTCTGATGCTCGCCTTCAAGACTTTTTGAGGGCTGCACCATTCCTGTGGAACTCACTAAGCTCCTCCGTTAGATACTCACCCAGTCTCCACTCCTTCAAAAAATAATTAAAAACCCACATCTTCATAAAAGCATATCAATTAAACTGTTAATAGCTCCCAACTGATTCCTCTTTTGCAACTGTCATTAGTCTAATACTATCCCTACTTTGTGTCACTTTACCCCACTCCCTCTAGCATTTACACCCCTCTGTTCCTGTATGTCCAACTTGTCTGGTTACAACTACATGTTTGTTCGTCCACCTACTGTAAAGCGCTGCGGAATTTGTTGGCACTATATAAATAATAACATAATAATAATAATAACATGGGGACACAGAGACATGGGGACACCGGGAGACATGGGGCACTGAGACACTGTGATACATAGGGACACTGTGATACATAGTTTGTGTCCCCCAGTGTCCCCAAGTGTCTCATTGTCCCCATGTCTCACAGTGTCCCCTAGTGACATGGGGACACTGGGAGCAATCCATCTATACAGCAGAATCAAACTGTAAGTAGTTTTTTGGTGTTTTTACAGAATTTTCTCTTATGTCACTCCTTGTGATTTACATCATATGATGTCACACATACATAATTAGATATGCAAATTAGTAAGGCCAGAGAAAGGTGACAACCCTAACTACTCTTCACATACTCTTGCTTAAGTATGGAAACTTAAGAGGGATATATGGAAACAAAACTTGTGTGGACTAGCTGAAATAAAATTAGTTAAGGTTTTGCTGACTTTGGTATCTCTAACGCTGTGGCATGTTCCCTTTCTTCTACACTCACCACATCCACCCTTTCTCTGTCTCAGACTGTATACCAGGAGCTCCTGCCTGCTAGTAAGAAGGTAAGAAGACAAGTGGACATGTGAGTGCTAGGAGACAGTCCTTAGAAAGCGTGGAATGAGAGCAACATTATACGCATTTATGCCAAGCTCAGGATGCTGTTGGCCAGCATGCATGATTGGCAGGCAGCATGACATGCATTCATGCCAGGCTAACCTTCCAATTCTTTGGGCAGACACGCCTCTTTTTTGGGCATGTTTGTCCCTTTCGGTGGTTCTGGTTACATGATCCACGTCAGTGGCCCACCTTTTTACACCGCCCATTTTCCTCCATCAACATCTCCACCAGATACATAACGCTTGAGAGGTATGACTGTTTTAGTGTTTTTGGTCGATAAGATTCTGTACTTAGGCCCATCATGATTGTCAGCACCAGGCCCGCTGGGCTCTTAATCTGGCCCTGGGTACATTTATAAACAACAAGAGTGAACACCAAGAGTAAACAACAAGCCCCATCTTCCCTCCACTTGACCTCACAGTTGTGTGCCCGCCAGTTCTAGTTTCAGCAAGCAGATTAGAAGCAGTGCCTTCCAGTAGTTAGCCAATCAGCAAACACATTCCTCATCAGAAAAAGCTGAGCCATCTTGACTACCACAACCACAGTGACAGAAGTTGCTTTTCCTTCCTATAATGTCCCAGTACCTTAACTTGTGGAAAAGAGCAAATACAGTAAAGACCTGGTGGGAGGAAATTATGACAACAATGTGCTTTCTCTCTAGCTTCCTACAAGGCATTTGGCACAAACACACCTTACTTTACATCTGTCACAATACCTCTGCATGATGTTCTTACTTTGTGTTGCATTTGAGGATGGTGTTACGCCGTGTGTTATTCCGGCATCATGACTGAGACTGATACAGTACTATACCCCTTTATACAGCTCTGCTACCCAAATGGCAACTCAATGGGAGGCCCCTGAAATTCCTACTTAAAGGAGACTAGGCGTGTGCAAAACCTGCTGAAACAAGACCCATTTCAAATCTATCCCATTGTTAACATACCTAGTTGCTTTCAAGAAAGCTTATCCAGACAGCCACAAAAAGTGGGGAGGGACCTGCAGAACTGAAAGCTATTACTGAATTAAAGAGATAGTTTTTAAAAATTAGTTTGGCACAAACATATGTTAATCTACTTTTTTCAATATTGTTTAGATTGCTATTCCCCCTTTTGCCCAAATAGAATCTTGATGGTGCTATACGTACAGCAAATATTTTATTTCCCATTTAAAAATTGGTGGGGCGCTTCCCCAAGTGAACCTATGGCCGAGCCTCCACCTCCCCTATGCATTTTATCATTCTCAATTATGATAGTGTTCTAGCAATACTAATGCCAAGTGTCAGAAATAAACATGTAAATCTGACAGCCCTTTTCATAGTTAATTTAGAAAAAAAACAATCTTTTGTGCATAAGTAACCAAATAAATATACAATTTAAAAACAAAGTATAACTCCAGACTAGTACAACTGAAGGCAGTACAGTAAAGGAACACTCCAAGCACCATAATAACTATAGCCCACTGTGGTGGTTATGGAGCCAGAAGTAACCTGGCACAGTCCCATGGTAAGCAATCAAATCATCCATTGAGCATGATCCTGGATCAGCGGTGTGTGATTCTACAGAGACATTCTAAAACAATTTGACTATTCACCATGGGAAGGTTGACATTGCCTTTTATAGTTTCAAGAATAAAACATTAATAGCACCACATTATAGTAATCATAATGTTATCAGAACATTGTCAGCCTATAATTTCTAAAACAAGACTGTCATAGTTGGTATGAAATGGCTCAGTGTTATTTCTTACACAACATAGCGAAGATCACACGTGGAGAGATGGAGAATACTTAAAGGGACACTATATTGCAGGAATACAAATATGTATTCCTGATACTATAGTTTTAAAATTATTGTTAAGCTCCTGGCTCGAATTTACGCACCTTTTTTTCTAGCACATCAACGGTCTTGCAGTGGCTGGCCCTGCGCTGCATCCCTGGCTGAGATTGTTACATTTGGAAAAATCAGGAAAACACTGGGAGGCTATTATACATGCGCAGCAAAATGCTGCACTGTGCCAATCAACATCTCACAGAGATGCATTGAATCAATGCACCTCTATAAGGAGCATTCAGCGTGGGACTCTAAATGTAGATGCTGCACATTGTGCAGCACTGACCCAGGAAGCACCTCTAGTGTCCTTCTGAATGACTGTGACAAGAGATGTTACTAGGCAGAGATGTTACTAGGCAGTAATGTAAACACTGCCCTTTCTCTGAAAAGGCAGTATTTACATCAAAAAGCCTGCAGGAACAGGTTATAGACACCAGAACAACTACATTAAGCTGTAGTTGTTCTGGTGATTATAGTATGCCTTTAACAAAACTCTGGATTTTACCTCTACTATGATAGTTAAGTAAAACAGTGCTTCTTATTTATATCATAAATCCCAGAAATTTGGAATGCAGTAATATTATGAGGAAATCTATTCTTGTTCTAAGTTCATTTTTGTATCAGACTTAGATTCACTGTTTTATATTTCTATAAATACAGTCACAGACTTCCTTTCCTTCAAAGTCCATGAACTGTTAATTTGGCAAACCAATAAAACAACTTCTAATCCCAAGAGGAGAGACGTTAACCTCGCAATGTAAACATCATGTGTACACAAACACTAAAAATAGTAAACAACAATGAAGATAAAACACAATCAATCATGGCTTATAAAGTTCAATTTCGAGTAATTCACTTGGAGGTCTGACGGAATCCTCCCCCCCACAAAAAACAACTTTTTCCAAGGAAACTGGATTTAACTCCCAGTGTGCTATTCTATTCTTTTTTTACCCTTAATAACCTTACAAATATTAGTTTGTCTGTGTGTGGTATGTACAGATAATTGGGAGTTCTTTGCAATTCTAATAATTGAAACATCGAATGGGATTCGCAAATAGTGTTAATGTTAATTACAGAATTTTGTTGGATGTTTATGGTGTAAGGCCCATGTCAATACTAATACAACGTAGATAGTTTAGGGATCCTGCTAGTGTACCTAAAAACAAGGATAGAACCTAGTGCAATATTGTCTGTTAACAGCCAACAAACAGATATAATATTGCACTCAGAGATTTTAGCTGATTTGAACGCCATATGGATGCCACCCTCAATGTCACTAGGGGACTAGGACTCCTCCTTTGGTGCTGGTCCTCAGACGCCCTGGCCGATATTACTGCACACAAATCCCAATCCAGAGAAATTGTCCAAAAGGGTATTTATTAACATATAGAATACTTAAAAAATATATGAAAACACTGAATGTTAAAAACAGGTCCACAGGTCCTACGCGTTTTGTTCTCTCTTGAGAACTTCCTCAGGGACCAAATTGCATAAAAACAATGATGATCATACAATCAAAAATAACATCCTAAAACACCCTCCCCTACTCCACTTTAAATAGGACTAATCCCTAAATGTCCATTGGTGGTGTTGTGGGTGTCTTCTCCCCCTTGGTTCCAGATTGGTTCATGGATTCCTCTTCACAGTTGTTTCTCCTTACCGCGGATTAAGAAACTCCCTCAGTAATTGGCGGTAAGGAGAAACTCCCTACATTGTATATGTTTCTGCTGATTGGTATAACCTTGGGAGGCTGTGTATCTATAAGTTATGTTCTGTATAACTATTTTTTGCACAATTCACTAACGTCACAGGTGGATTTGTTGTCTCTTGTCAATACTAAAACTTTTTTATAACTCCAGAGAAAAATTGGTGGATCCAAAAAACTGGCATAGTCAGTATAAGAAAGGTGAAGAGTTGACAGGCAAGATAACAGGGCAGCGTAAAAAGGTGCACATCCCATTTTTAAGGTTAGTAAACTTTGCACACCTTTCACCCTCTGCTCTCCATTCCTAAAATGGCTTTACCCCAGAGGTCTAGCAGTCACTTACCAAACCTGATTTTTTGAGGTTAGACCAGAAGAATTGCACTGTTTGACAGAACACACTGTCACAATGGATTAGTACATGAGTCCCAGCCACCATTTTCTCCCAAAGAAACTATAACCACTAGACTCAACTCCTTCCTTGTTGTGCCTCCAGAATCTCCTAAAACTGTAGATTGGATCATGGGATCGCTGCAACTCGGTCAAACTTCATCCAAGTAGCTGTTGGCTCCAGTACCACCAAACAAGGCGTTAATTGGAGGAGTTATCCAGGAGGTAGTCAGGCATCCAAAGACACCTGGGACCTGACGAAGCTCCATGTACTGGCTTACAAACAGCCATCGGATGTAACTTGGAACTTTCACACAGTGCTCTAGAACTCTGCAACGGATTGG
Organism: Pelobates fuscus; assembly: GCF_036172605.1. Lineage (NCBI taxonomy): Eukaryota > Metazoa > Chordata > Amphibia > Anura > Pelobatidae > Pelobates > Pelobates fuscus. Next base: position 49,624,429 of record NC_086324.1, read on the forward strand.
AGGATGCTTGCAGCCAGGTTAAACTTCTCCTTGGGGCTTCTCAGGCTAGACACCTCTGATCCAGGCACTTTATGGACTAAAAATCCTCTTAAGAGAGAGCTATCAGGGGTGACAAATGTTTTGGGATACTGGTCGGGGAAAGAATTGTTTAGAGGATCTTATTGTTAGGCATCCAGGTGTCTAATTAATAACACAGTTATCTCCTTCGATCAAGATATGTCCCAGACACCAGGGTGCCAGGATTATGAAATATGTTGTGCAATGCTTTGTACTCTTCATAACATCCTGTTGAGACCTCTGTATAAAAAGGTGACTGTTGCTCAATAAAGTGTGTGTGTTGTACCCTTCCATCAAACCTCTGCTGATGATTAGGGGGGAACTATAATCACTCTGGGGCTTTCACTTAAGGAAAAGGGAATTCCTTGCGGTGATACTCCGACTGTCTAAGAGAAGACCACCACACTCTGTATGCCAGAATAGTAGGAAGTACTTGTAAATAATATAGGATTTTCCTATGCACACAGTGACTAATTACTATTGTCTGTATTTGTCTGTATTTTATTTGAAGCATGCTGGGGGTTAGAATTTTGAAAGAATTGGACTGAAATCTGTAGATCAGTCCATGAATTTGTCTCATTTACCATCTGGATTTGAAAAATTCAGATGGCATTTGTTTACAAATTGGATGTTGATAAATACTGTTCACATAGCAAACCAGCTTATTTTTCATCTGACTCAACTATAAAAACATACTGTCTTTGGTAAATAGACAACTTGGGTATTATTCTATTTTATTACTTTGGTTGTTGTGCATACATTTTGACAAATTAGCTGCAAATTCAGACTTCAATGACTAGCTTTCCAAACCTTTTTAAAAAAAAAAAAAAAAAAGAGAATGGTACTAGGAGTTTTTTAGCTGTTCAGACTAGTACCTTCATCCAAGTCAGTGTATTCATTAGATTCCTTATTGGCTGACAATATGCACCTCTTTAGACTGAAATGAACCCAAGATACTTTTTCAATGGAATTTTGTCTATTGCAGTATTACTTCATACCTATTACTTTTTCTTTAAAGGTCGTACCTTGAAGTGCTAATTCTTTCCACCTTTCCTTATTCTGCTGAATGACTTCAACCAAATTCTTTTTGAAATTATGTAAGTCTACAGTGGACAATGAATATTCCGAAGTTGATCTTCCTTCTGTTTGCGCCACCCGTACTGTTGGTTTTCTTTGCGTGTCTGTACCGTGTTCCGTATCTGAATTATTCAGGCTAACAAAGAACAAAAATATGATAGGTCAACTAGTTAAACATCATGAAAAGTTTACTGGATTAGTGTTAGATCTAAATAAACTGAGACACTTTGGATTGAGCCAGACTGATTCCAGCCACAAGGTTGAACAGTTTTTTTTTTATCATTTATAACATGGCACATATGTATACGCTTATATAAGGAATACTTTGTAATAAAGTGGTAAATACTTAAATGTCTGAAGTTAATCTTGTTTCGTGCATACTTTCTGACTACAGTGGGGAAGTATTTTTTTCTTGTGTTGTCTACCGACTGTTTAACTCCTTGATGACCAGCCAGTTTTTGCGATGTTGTACGTTAAGGACCAGGGCTCTTTTAACACCTTTGTGGTGTTTGTGTTTAGCTGTAATTTTCCTCTCTCTCATTTACTGTTCCCATACAAGTTATATATTGTTTTTTTCAGGACAAAAAGGGCTTTCTTTACATACCATTATTTGTATCATGTCTTATAATATGCCTTTAAAAAAATTAATAAAATATGGTGAAAAATTGAAAAAAATATTTTACTTCCCTACGAAAGCTAATGAAAAAAACTGCTAAATAGATTCAAAATTTTGTCCTGAGTTTAAAAACACCCAGTGTTTACGTGCTTTTTTGCTTTTTTTTTTGGTGCAAGTTATAGGGCTATAAGTACAAGTAGGAAATTGCTGTTTCAAAATATATATTTTTTTAAATGTATCAATAGTGACATTGTAACACTATTACCTGTCATATATCTCTGAATCACACCCCGCATGTACATATTTTTTAAAAGTAGACAACCCAGGGTATTCAATATGGGGCATGTCCAGTCTTTTTTAGTAGCCTCTTAGTCACAAATACAGGCCAAAGTTAGCGTTCATATTTGTTTGTGTGTGAAAAAAGTAAAAAATTAAATTGAATGCTAATTTTGGCCAGTGTTTGTGACTAAGTGGCTACTAAAAAAGACTGGACATAGCCCATTTCCAATACATTGGGTTGTCTTCTTTTGCAAATGGTATGCCATCATAGGGGTAATTCTCATTCCTGGGCTACCATACGGTCTCAAAGGCAACATAACCAACCTGGCAATTTTCAATGTAAAAATATTTGACCCTGTAATTTTCGAAAATGCTATAAAACCTGTACATGGGGGGTACTGTTATACTCGAGAGACTTTGCTGAACACAAATATTAGTGTTTCAAAACAGTAAAACGTATCACAACAATTATATCATCAGTAAAAGTGCTGTCTGTGAAAAATTAAAAAAAAGTAACTTTCATTGACAATGTCATCGCTGTGATATGTTTTACTGTTTTGAATCCCTAATATTTGTGTTCAGCGAAGTCTCCCGAGTAAAACAGTACCCCCCCATGTACAGGTTTTAGGGTGTCATAGAAAGTTACAGGGTAAAATACAGTGCTGGCGGCAAAGAAAAACCTCAAAAAAATAACTCTCTACTGTCTTTTCCTTTCTGTAATATATAATTGACATATGTACTATCATATGGCTTTTGCATAAGCCTAAAAATGTTACTTTACCATACGATCTGCCATTGCAAAAATAAAGATTTAAAAAAAATAAATAAATACAGTGCTGGCAAATTAAATTCTCTGGACTTTCGGCCTGGGTTGTCAGGCAGGTCCCTCAAATTGCAATCAATAAAATTACTTAATTATGTAAAAATATTACATAAATACGCACGTAGCATTTAAATATATGTGCATGTGTATATATTTGAAGTCTACGTGTATATTTATATAATTATTCATGTAATTTTGTATATGGACATATGTATATTTTGTATTATTTTTATTTATTTATATATACATAGATATATATACAATTTTGTTCTAAGTGTATTTTGATATAAATATATATATATATTAATATCAAAATAAAGTTAGATTAAAATTTCATATACATATATAATTTTTTTTACATTTGTATTATTATTTTTACATTTTTTAATTTAATTTACTTATTATTTTTATTTTATAATAATATATATATATATACAATATATATACAATATGTATAGTTATTATATATATATACGTGTGTAATTGAATTATAAGTGTATTTTTATATTAATATATGTATATATTATGCTCTGTTCTGTGATCACATGGCCCCCGGGGTCCTAATTCGCAGCGGGGAGACTGTCTGGGCTGCAGGCAGTCTCCCCACATGGGGAGCACCGCCGATCGCCGCCGGGGAATGACGGCCACCGGGTGAGTACATGTTACCGTTATGACAGTTCAAAACCGTCACCGGTCCTCAATGGTATGCTACCGATGACGGTCCTGAACCGTCATCGGTCGTCAAGGGGTTAAACCAGGGTTAGGCAACCTTCTTCACTCCAGATGTTCTGGATTACATCTCCCCTGATGGTTTAGCAACATTGTAGCTGTAAGGGCATTATGGGATATATAGTCCACAACATCTGGAGTGCCAAAGGTTTCCTTGCCCTGGTTTAAACCATCCAACCAATAGCTTTTTAATTGCACTTTTTTTGTTTGTTTTGGCAGACAATATATAATTTATATATTTATTTTTCTATAGAACAAGAAAAACATTTTGACATTTTCATTGCTGGATGAATTGTAACATCCACTAATTTCAGGAAGGGTCTGCTATTTTCATATGATGACAGTGAGTAAAACACCACAAACCCAATGTGCATATTTATCATACAAAGTTATGTATTAAATAATATATGAGACAACAATAGTTAGCTACTGTGGCTGCTTACATTACAAATAGAGTTACATATAACAGCCATTAAATAAATAATCCTCTATAGTTAACATTAACCAAATATTTTGTGATTCTTTTGACAAAATATTTCTAATTTATGAATTTATAATTGCTTATTATGAGATTACAACATTAGTAAAACATGTTTGACTATTGATCAGAAATTAAAGGGATGCTATAGTACCAGGAAAACAAAGTAGGCACTATAGAATCCTACAGTTCCCCCCTCCCTTGCACCCTCCCTCCCTGAATCCAGTGTCGATGTCCCTTGGCTCTGGGTCAAGCTCAGCCCATGCTCCGGCTGACGTCCGCGGGGGAGACCTAATGCGCATGAGTGGCAATGGCCGTACTTGCATTAGGATTTCCCCATAGGAAAGCATTATTCAATGCTTTCCTATAGGGAAAATTTGATGCTGGATGTCCTCATGCATAGCTTGAGGATGTCCAGCGTCAGATTACGGACCAAAGGTCCGTTTCAATGTCAGAAGTCCCTCTAGACAGACACTAGAGGAGGAGTTAACCCTGCAAGGTAATTATTGCAGTTTCTCAGAAACTGCAATAATCTCTACTGCAGGTAAAGAGACATGGGACACTGCACCCAGACCACTTCAGTGAAGTGGTCTGGGTGCCTATAATGAATGTAATAGAAGATAACAAATAAAACCGCAAGATTACTGGGGCTACACAAACAGATAATAGAAATACTGATAATAAGAGAGATAGAGTCAAAAAATTCTAAATCATGATAGCCAGTACATGGAAGAAACTCAGTAAAAAAAAACACAGGATATAGTGTTTAATAAAGAACCCTATTTTACATAAAATATCTTAAGAAGGGATCAGATCAAAATAAAGACAGTGCTTATAATTTTAAAATCAGTCATTAAAAAAAACAAAAAACCTTATTAGATAAAACTATTTCTAGTGCCTGACCATGGAGATACAGTATTCCTGTGCAATGTGGGTGTAGGCTCACAAGGTCAACCTCCAAAACCTTCAAAATATACAAATAGCAATAACGGAGCTGCAACACCAGGTAATATGCAAATGGCGATTTTTATTCCACCTTATAGGTGGACTCGGCAACGTTTCGACACACACAGTGTCTTTGTTAAGATTCACCATTTGCATATTATCTGGTGTTGTGGCTCTGTTATTGCTATTTGCAAAACCATATTATAGTTCCTTCCAAGCAATAGATATTGATATGTCCATAGTTGCTGAGAAACCGACAATGCAATATCCAGTGTTTTGTCAGTGTGTCAGTGTTTACCACGCACATCTATTTTTGTTCCTCCTCAGTAATGCTCACATACCACACGTATTTCTTAGTCATGTCCATATAATGGTCTTCCAGGTCAAACCTGTATACCTCCCTTATTTGTCATTCATGTCCACATACTTACTTCCCTAGTTACGCTCATATACACCCTTCCCCTCCCCAGTCATGTTTATATAACTCATACTGTGATCAAGCCCATACTTCTCCTATGCAGTTTTAGTTACAGTGGTTTATCAGTTTACAAACGCCTCGGTTAACATAATTTTCGTTTTACAATTGAAAATCTATTGAAAATAATACCTCGGTTTACACATTTTTTTCGCAATACAAAGCAAGTTTCCCAAGGATGCATTGCACCTGGGAGGTTTATAGCGCCGCCCTTGTCAGGGCCGTCTTTAACGGGGGGCAAACGGGGCTGCTGCCCTGGGCCCTGTCCCTGCTGGGGGGCCCAAGACAGCTGCTCCGTTTGCCCTCTGCCCGCAAACTATGGGGGCCCATCGGGTGGCCCATGCACTTAGGGCCACCCTGTGGGCCTGTGTCAGCAGGGGCCCGGTCGGGTGCTGTGGTGCTTTAACAGCGCGACCGGGCCCTTGCTTTTCGGCAGCCGACTGGGAGGAAGTGACAGCCGCGCGTCACTTCCTCCCACAGAAACAGGAGCCACACGGGAGGAAGAAGCTGTTCCGGAGGGGGCCAGGCCGGGAGAGCTTAACTCCCAGCCACCCCAGCCAGCCCACTGGACCCAAGGGAAGTCACCCTCCAGAAATGGTAAGAAACTGGAGGGTGGTTATCAAATTTTGCATGAGTGTGTGTGTGTGTGTGTCAGTGTCAGTATATATGTATGTGTGTATGTGTTAGTGTGCCAGTTTGTCTGTCAGTGTATCTGTATGTCTGTGTGTGTGTCTGTCAGTGTCTGTGTGGTTCAGTATGTGTGTATGTCTGTCAGTGTATGTGTGTATGTCTGTCAGTGTGTCAGTATGTCTGTGTGTGTGTGTGTGTGTGAGAGAGAGAGTCTGTCAGTGTGTCAGTATGTCTTTGTGTGTGAGTCTGTCAGTGTGTCAGTATGTCTGTATGTGTGTTTCAGTATGTCTGTCTGTGTGTATGTGTGCCAGAATGTCTGTATGTCTATGTGTGAGTATGTCAGTGTTCGTGTGGTTCAGTATGTCTTTGTGTATGTGTGTTTCAGTATGGCTGTCTGTGTCAGTACGTCTGGCAGAATGTGTCTCTGTATCTGTATGTTGTCCATTTGTGTTTGTGTGTGTATCTGTATGTGTCAGTGTTTGTATCTGTATATCTGCATGTGTGTCAGGTTGTGTATCTGTGTGTCTGTATGTGTGTAAGTGTGTGTGTCGGTGTATCTATATGAAGTCAGTGTGTGTACCTTTGTATCTGCATGCATGCCAGTGTTTGTATCTGTGTGTGTCTATGTGTGTGTCAGTGTATCTATATGTAGTCTGTGTGTATCTGTATGTTCTTGTGTGTATCTATATGCGGTCAGTGTGTATCTGCGTGTGTGTGTCTTTGTGCGTCTTTGTGCGTCTTAGTGTATTTGTGCGTCTCTATATGTAGTTAGGGGGGCCAAGTAAATGCTTGCCCAGGGTCCAATCCAAATTAAAGACGGCCCTGGCCCCTGTGCATGCTGAAGTCTGTGGGTAGCATGTGGCGTCGAGTGTGGAGGTGTTGGAGGTGTTGGAGCGGCTTCTGCGTCGAGTTTTGGAGCCAGTCTGGACATTTTTTGCAGTGGTTTTGGGACTTTTAAAAAAACTTTTTTGGTGCATTTCTCAAGCTGTGGAAAGGTAGGGAGCTGAGCTTCGTTTGCATTCCTTTTATTGTGTGTACTGCATTGTGGGTTGGTTTCCATGCCAGCTTATTTTGACTTTTTTCTGACCTCCAGGACGGATTCATTGGTTTTCAATGCATTCCTATGGGAAACCGCATTTCGGTTGACAAATTTTTCGCAATAAGAAATGTCCTGGAGAACACATTAAATTCGTAAACCGAGGTACCACTGTATATTACTCTCTTCCCAGTCCTGTCCATATACCTCTTCACTCCCCAGTCATGCCAATGAGCCTCCATCCTTGTAATACCCCAATACCCTGTTTTCCTCATTCATAAATATGAATATTTTCATTTTTTTTTTCATATTTTTCATTTATTGCCTATATCTTCCTCTCTCTTAGCCATATACTTCCCAGCTGCCAGGAAGGTACAGAGTATCCAACATGCAAATCTAAGACAGTACAAGAAAAATACATATTACGGGTCCGTAGCTCTTACCGGGCTTAACATATAAAGCAGATACAGAATAGTCAAGGGACAAGCTATGGTTAAAGGAGTAAAGACAAGTAAACAAGTCAAAATCAAGATAGAAGAGGTCAGGATAGTCGAAAAGTAAAAAGTCAAAGTAAAAAACAGAATAGCAGAAAACATGAGAAACATAAGAAAGCACTCTTGTGCTACTAGAGACCACAGCAGGGCACTAATCTAATTTTAGTACAAAAATAAATAGACCTAGAATGTTGTGTCATTAGAATAATGCCAAAATGCCATAGAATGGAGAGTCCGGAATAATGCTGTGACTGCATCATTTTAGCTATATAAACTGGCATGGATGGAGCATTCTGCATCTTTCTTCACACTGAATCAATGTACAACATCATTACAGAGACGTTGGTTTGGTAGTGCACTCCTCACGTTATCATTGATGCCAGGAAGGCACTTGGCATCATTCTAGTGATGCTGAATGGGATGTCCTGCACAGGGCCGGCCTTAGGGGTGTGCGAGCTGGGGGCGCCGTGCGGCCACACAGCCGGCCGGGATTTAAAAAAAATAAATAAATTTTTTTTTTAAATTTGCAGCGGGGGCGGAGCTTACCGTGCGGCGGGGGCGGAGCTAAAAGCGCCGGAAAACTGCTGCAGGGGAAGCAGGAAGGAGTCCCTGCTTCCCCACCAAACAGTCACCAGGAGCTGCACTGCCTCCACAATGAACTCCACAGGTAACTGTGTGATTGTCAGGTGAGTGTGACTCTCTGCCTGTGTGTATTACTGTCTGTGTGTGTGTGTATGACTGTCTGCCTCTGTGTGTGTCTGTGTGTATGACTGTGTGTGTCTGTGTGTATTACTGTCTGCCTCTGTGTGTGCCTGTGTGTATTACTGTCTGTGTCTGTGTGTATGACTGTCTGCCTCTGTGTGTGTCTGTGTGTATGACTGTGTGTGTCTGTGTGTATTACTGTCTGCCTCTGTGTGTGTCTGTGTGTATGACTGTGTGTCTGTGTGTATTACTGTCTGCCTCTGTGTGTGTCTGTGTGTATTACTGTCTGTGTCTGTGTGTATGACTGACTGTCTGCCTGTGTGTGTCTGTGTGTATTACTGTCTGTGTCTGTGTGTATGACTGACTGTCTGCCTGTGTGTGTCTGTGTGTATTACTGTCTGTGTCTGTGTGTATGACTGACTGTCTGCCTGTGTGTGTGTATTACTGCCTCTGTGTGTGTGTATGACTGTCTGCCTCTGTGTGTGTCTGTGTGTATGACTGTGTGTGTCTGTGTGTATTACTGTCTGCCTCTGTGTGTGTCTGTGTGTATTACTGTCTGTGTCTGTGTGTATGACTGACTGTCTGCCTGTGTGTGTCTGTGTGTGTGTGTGTGTGTGTGTGTGAGACTGTCTGCCTGTGTGTGTGTGTGTATATGACTGTCTGCCACTGTGTATTACTGTCTGCCTCTGTGTGTGTGTCTGTGTGTATGACTGTCTGCCTCTGTGTGTATGACTGTCTGCCTCTGTGTGTATGACTATCTGCATGTGTGTCTGTGTGTGTGTGTATGACTGTCTGCCACTGTGTGTCTGTGTGTATTACTGTCTGCCTCTGTGTGTGTGTCTGTGTGTATTACTGTCTGCCTCTGTGTGTGTGATTGTGTGTATGACTGCTTCTGTGTGTATGACTGCCTGTGTGTATGGCTGTCTGCCTCTGTGTGTATGGCTGTCTGCCTCTGTGTGTCCGTGTGTATGACTGTCTGCGTGTGTGTCTGTGTGTATGACTGTCTGCGTGTGTGTGTGTATAACTGTCTGCCTCTGTGTGTGTGTGTCTGTGTGTATGACTGTGTGAGTCTGTGTGTATTACTGTCTGCCTCTGTGTGTGTCTGTGTGTATTACTGTCTGTGTCTGTGTGTATGATTGACTGTCTGCCTGTGTGTGTCTGTGTGTGTGTGTGAGACTGTCTGCCTTTGTGTGTCTGTGTGTGTGTGTATGACTGTCTGCCTGTGTGTGTGTGTGGATGTCTTCCTGTGTGTGTGTGTATGGCCGTCTGACTCTGTGTGTGTGTGTGTGTGTGTGTGTCACATACAACCAATACACGCATATCACACACTGTTAATACACCCATTACAAATATCACACATAGCATACATATCACACACAGTCATCACACCTACTATCACATACACAGACAACACAAACATTATAGAATACATGGATGACGGGGGGGGGGGGGGGGCGCTGTGAAGATTTTTCGCACAGGGCGTCTAAATGCCTAAGGCCGGCCCTGGTCCTGCATCAAAATTTATGCCAGGATATCTTACTGTGTTCCATAAGATGGAAACATGATACCACCCTCCTCAGCTATGCTGATATGCCTCCCATTCTAGTCACAATTATAGACTGTCCATCTACTTCTCTTAAAGTATTATCTGTCTGTCTAATTATCCTTAGTATTTGCAGGGTACATCGCACAGCACTGCAGAATATATATTAGAAATTAGGACATTTATAAAGTATTATATTAATACATAATAATTATCTAATTATATTTAGGAAAATGCACATTTATTACAATATACATTATTGTTTAAAAATGTTGAATTAAAGTGAATGAATGACAACTTGATTTTATCTGTTTAAAAGGGCTAGAATTACTTTATTTTCTAAAAACATGTAATAGGTGAACATATGCATAAAATATGGCTTCATAATCACATTTAAAGGTATTACTTTAACAGTGGAGAATCTCCACGTGATCATTTGTACATTCCAAACATTCACTGATGTGGCTGTAACCAATATTTGAAATGTATCAGCAATGGCAAGAACTGCAAACACACTAACTGCCACTAGGTGGAGATGCTTCATTGTAATTTGGCAAACGAATATCGGAGCTGCTTCAAAAATTCCACAGCATTCATCATTGATTTATTTAGCATTTTTTATAAAACGTTTCTAATAATGTTCAAGAAAAAAAAGAAAAAAGACTAACCTGGATTTCTCAAACATAGAATGATCTTGTTTTGCAGTTTCCTCTATAAGAGGAATAATGATTTTCTCTGTTGAGTCAGTAAGTAGAGTGAATGTTGGCTCCACTATGAAGTCAATAAAACCTGAAAGTTATAAAGCATTTCAGTGATATCTAACAGTTATGACAAACAGTAATTGTGTTTAGTAAAGCATAGCAAAATACTAATAAAAACAGGAGGTGTTGCATTCTGATTAGCTGTGTAATACAGCGAATTCATTTTAGATTCATAATTACACTGATTCAGTTATGCTTGTGACATTTTTTTTAATTGATATTTTGTATTACAAGGCACATTTTTGGTACTTGAGCTGGTTACATGTCAATATAGAAGTCTTTAGCGATTACAGTTGCACAATCCTGTTTTATGTTAAACGGTTTTCGATGTGACTGTGTTTGTATGTGTGTGTGTATGTCTAATATGCCAACAGTTTCCTAAACCCTTGCAGGATTATTTAATAAAGTGAAAATTCTAAGTAAATTTCACGTTTAAGACCAGATTCGCCAAACTAAAAGCATGAAAAATAAGACAATTTTCCAGTTTTGCTATTTTGTTCTTAATATTGGAAATTTACTTTGAATTTACTTTGAATTCTCACTGTATTGAGTAACCTTGTGATTCGCCTCTTTTTTTTTTTCTTTTTGCTATGAGGGTTATTCAACAATGTAAGAATTATTGGGCATTCAAAGTGAATTTCAAATTCAAAGCAACAGTAGCCGAACTAGAAGTATAGCTGATTCAGTCTATTGACTTTTTTGTCCTTAAATTTGAAATTCACGGGGGGCGGAGCCTGGCATCCAGACTGAGCGGTTGTGCTGAACCTCAGCTCCCGCTCCAATCTACTTTTCTGGGGGTAAAACCCCAACAAAAACGGCACAATCGCACACTGGCAGGAAGCCATCATGAAGGGGACGCCTGGGGGACTCACCCGACACAAAACACAAGCCTGTAACCCCCCGGGGACCCGACAACAAGCCTTGAGGCCTACCGGAGATCGAGCTTCGGGGAGGCGGCCGCTCCCCGGGCTGACTGACCTGGACACTGGTTCCTCGAGGCTGACATCTCCTACCCCCCCCCCCCCTGGACCGATGGGGGTCATCTCGGTCTGCACCAAGCGACATGAGAGGCAATCGCGGGCTGGCGACACAGCTTGACACACCGCAGCACACAGGCAGCCGAGCACATGGAGCAACCAAAATGGCGGCGGCATCCATATTCAGCGAACTAAATAGTGTACCCGCAGGGGAGACTCACAGCGACATACTGCAGCGCGTGGAAGCTACATTTGCCCGATTCTGGCGCAACTTAAACAAAAAGCTGCACGCACACCCGGCAGCCCAACACACCGCCACAAAAACAGGCAAGCCGAGTCATCCCCAGGTGAACTCGAGAAAAGTATCACTGCACCGACAGACGGAGCGAAAGCGTCGACCCACACAAGGAGGGAAGAGACGCTCCACTCCAGGCAAGGCCGCAGCCCCCAAGCTACCTGCACGACAGAGGCGGCGAGGTGGCAACAGGAGACCAGGCTGCCAAGTTTCTTACAGCGACATAGCCTCAAGACAGGGGTCCCGAGCATGCAATCTCACGAAGCCGGTCGCCGGTCCGACCCAGAACTGGGTGACCTGTGTGCCCGACCCATATCCGGCAGAACTCCCTTTACAGCTCCCACATCACCCTTACCCACCCCTGTGGACACTTCTTCGGAAAACCCGGCGGCCCCCCTGCAGAAGGGGAATTGGCTAAAGAGGACTGCCTGACCAACACCGATCCACTCCCAGCTTGGCTTACAAATGGCATCGGGTAAACTGCTCTCACGAACTGGGACTTACCACAGGTTACCGATCTCTCGCCTTCCATCTCCACGCAGTGTCTGCAGACATAGTACTCTACCAGTTTTCCCCTCCCCGGGGCCAATAACCCCAATAAGCATTATTGTTTTTACGCTGCAGCAGCATATCGTTTGAATTTATCTATGAGATAAATCTATTTAAATTTGCATGTTTAAATTTTTATTTTTTTTTTATATATATATATATATTTATTTTTATTTTATTTATTTTTTTTTTTTTTTTATTTGATATATATATATATATAGTTTTTTTTTATTATAAGCAAAGATGGATCAAACATACTTAAAAATGTGTGATTAATCTTTAATAGTTTATTTTTTTTTTATTATCCTATTATTATATTTTGCAATGTGATAGCCGTTAAGCGATTATTGCCTGCTCCTCCTATTATTAGCACAGTTAGATCAAACATAGTTCAAAAAATGTGTAACTACTCTCTAACAGTTTTATATCTAATATTTTGCTATGTGCCAGCCGTTAAGCGACTATTGCCTACTCCTCCTATTATAAGCACAGCTGGATCAAACATACTTAAAAATGTGTGATTAATCTTCAATAGTCTATTATTTTTTTTTATTATCCTATATTTTGCAATGTGCTAGCCGTTAAGCGGCTATTGCCTGCTCCTCCTATTATTAGCACAGATAGATCAAACATAGTTCAAAAAATGTGTAACTACTCTCTAACAGTTTTATATCTAATATTTTGCTATGGGACAGCCGTTAAGCGACTATTGCCTACTCCTCCTATTATAAGCACAGCTGGATCAAACATACTCAAAAATGTGTGATTAATCTTTAATAGTTTATTTATTTATTTATTTTTATTTTTTCATTTTTTTTATTTTTTATTATCCTATGTTTTGCAATGTGCTAGCCGTTAAGCGATTATTGCCTGCTCCTCTTATTAGCACAGATAGATCAAACATAGTTCAAAAAATGTGTGACTACTCTCTAACAGTTTCAGATCTAATATTTTGCAATGTGCTAGCCGTTAAGCGACTATTACCTGCTCCTCCTAGTGTTAACACAGATAGATCGACCATGTTTCGGAGCCGTATACTCACAGACCCACACTTTGCATATCACTTCGGTATTATAATATCTATAAAAATGTGCAGATATGTTACTTGCCATGTTTGAAAAAGTTTGATTTTGCGTGTAACTGCTGATGTGGCAACACACGCGAGTTGTTTAAAACATGCACAACAAAAATAAAGAATTTAAAAAAAAAAAAAAATTGAAATTCACTTTAAATTCATTTTGATTCCCAACAATTTGTGTCCTTTGAAATGAATGAAACTCCGTTCTTTGGTATTTAAGACATAGCTATATTGACAAATATTAGCATATTTCCTATATCCAGTGTCTATGGGCAGAATCTATTGTTTCAGTCTTGGATGGGTCAACTAAACATTAGGGCAGTAAACACAAAGCTCTAAAATACATTTGGGGCCCACAGACTGACTAAACTTAAAGAACTGCATACATTCGAAGATGGTGAATGGAATCACATAGAGGGAACATGGAGATAATTTGGCCATTGAAATTGCTTGGTAGCGAAGGACTGACATTAGCTTGAGCAGCTGTGGGTGGTTGTGATTGGCTGAGAGTGTCAGCTGACCACCATCAGCCTATCACAGCACACATTCCTGGTATGAATTGGTATGACTAAAAGGAAAAGTGCAATCTCTGACTTAGCCATGTCTCCAGTAGTGGCTAGTTTTGGGCTGCCCCCGACTGTGATTTAGGGTTAGAAGTCTCAAAAATGGTTAAACCTTGAATAAACAGACAGAGCCAGGGGACTTTGGGCACTACTGCCAAGTTAATGAGATGAAATAATTATAGAAACTTTGAGTGCCCTAAGAAAATAGAAATAAAATGTAACTTTTAATAATACAGATTAAAATAGACAAATAATGGCTGAGTGCAAGATGCACTGAGATTGTCAGCCTAAATAAACAGCAATCAAGTATCTAGTCGTAGATCGCTATATAGGTAACTATAAAAAAAAGCTGACTAATAATATAGCGCTATGTGCATATTCCTGATCAATTGGAAATATGTGGAATGCAATATCCACGTACCTATGTAGAGGTTGTCTAATAATATAGCGCTATAATCACACTCCTCAGTCTATATAGTACAGTGGAAATATAATCAGATGTATAAGCTGAATGCAAAGTACGCAGAAATGTCAGCCTGAATAGAAAAAGGATAAATATCCAATTCTATCACTACACATGCTTTATATATAAATGGAGAACACAGAGGCCCTGTTCAAAAGTTTTCAGTGTACCTCTGATAAATCTTAACTGCAACAAAACAATGTTGCAGTTTATGGTAACTGTAACGATTAATAATAAACGTAAAATATAGAGCCCGATCTAAGTATAGATATCAGGACTAGTTAAACATACAAGTACTGAAGAATCGTGCATCAAAGTCTGCACAAGTAAGATGAAAAAAAAAAATAGGTGCAGTGCTACTATAGTATATACGTGAAAATAGTTGGTACTGGAAAATTGCCGGTTGGCTGAAACTAAAATATAGCCAAAAATGCAAAAAGTGGCTGACAATAGGTCTCAGAGCTGTTAGAAATACTGGGAAACGACTAATAGGGGGCTAGTCACAAATAACCCATCAATGTAAGGTGATGCTGACGGTAAAAAAATTGTTACCGTCTGCCTTTTGGAATAAAAAGAGGGGGGTAAGAGTAGCCGCCAAAGTCTACCCAGTTGCGAGGTGGGTGAATTGTTTTTTTAAAAGATTGTATTTCCTGTTGCATATTACGCTATGATCTGTATTATCTATTCTATTACAGACATCTAGCCATTGATTGTATATGTACAGGATCCTGAAGTGGTAATATATTACCAACCTATGTATGTGCTCTCACTTATATTCATGTATTTGCACAAGTTGCGAGGTGGGGCTTCCATGGATCGGAATTGTTGTTCCAGAACTTCCCACAGATGCTCCATCAGGTTGAGATCTGTGGAATTTGGAGGTCATGGAAACACCTTGAACTCTTTGTCATGTTCCTCAAACCATTAATGAGCATTTTTTGCAGTGTGGCAGGGAGCATTATCCTGCTGAAAGAGGCCATTGCCATCAGGGAACACCATTGCTATGAAGGGGTGTATTTGGTCTGTAACAATCTCTAGTTAGGTGGTACGTGTCAAAGTAACATCCACATGAATGCCAGGACCCAAGATATATATATCAGAACATGGCCCAGAGCATAACACTGCTTCCATAAATTCCGCAGGTAAACAATGCACACGCACCTGGTCATAAACCAGATCTTTAAAAAAAACAAAACATTATTCATCAGACAGGCAACCTTCTTCCATTGCACCAAGGCCCGGTTCTGACACTCATAATCCCATTGAAGACCCTTTTGGTGGTGGACAAGGATCATCATGGACACTCTGACAGGTGTGTGGCTATACAGCTCCATACACATCAAACTGTGATGCAATGCGTGCTCTGACATCTTTCATGGACAGGATTACGTTTTTGAGCAATTTGAGCTACAGTAGATCATCTGTGTGATTGGACCAGATGAGCTAGCCATTGCTTCCCACGTGCATAAATGAACCAATGGGCGTCCATAACCCAGTTCACCCGGTTGTCCTTGCTTGCAACACATTTGGTAGGTAGTAATCACTGCATACAGTCTAGCCATCACTATTTTGGATTGTCAAGGTCACTCGTAATCTTTCACTTGCTCATTGTTCCTGCTTCCAACACATGAAATTTGACCATGGACTGTTCAATTGCTGCCTAATATATCCCAATGTTGTGGCTGATCAGTGTATACATAGAAATGCAGAATCAAATTATCTTCCCTGTCTATTTTTATTTATTTTTATCTATCCCACAACTATGAAATATTTCGTTTCTGAAAACTAGTAAATCAACCCCTCTTTTTATGGCATTCTAGAAATGAGCTCATTTCTATCTTTCCATTAAACTCGTGCATCACTTGTATATCTTAAGTTGGACTTTAATGGGTCCTTGTTGGGCACAGAAACCCCCAAAAATCATGCATTCTCAACTACCCCAGAGTTCCCAACTTGACATGCAAATGAGCATAGACAAGTATCATGATTCAGACTTCATCCTGCATTTCTGTAGGTAACCTTAGCATTGGACACTGCTTTAAATACATCTTATTTTGAACCAAGGCATGGGCTATGATCCAAAAGGATTAGTGACCAGAAACTAGTCGTGTAGTTGTGACCTTGTGGGTCTGATCAGCATGCACAATTTATGGAAGCTGAAGTCTCTCGGAGAGCATATAGGTAGGTGTTAAAAAGACTGTCTACACATCTAGCATGCAACAAGTGGGTTAACCTTTACAATATTATGGTTATTTTTAATAAATTGTATTGTTCATGATACTATTGTCACATGTATAACTACAATAAAATCATTCATGTTTTTAATTATGCTGGAACCACATTAAGAAAAATCTGTTCATTTGGACTGAATTTATTTGTGTGCATCATTTTAATGTCAATGTATGTGTTGTTTCAAATTGAGTGGGAGTTTTCTGTCAACTCAAAATGGAAAAGTCATCTTTTGAAAAGACAAGCAGCCATACCTTTGATTTATCAGCTTTGAAAAATTATTTTGCATAGTACAGTGCTCGTCACAATAACATGATGACAGCTCTGAGAGGCTATTGCTTTGATTATGCACGTTTACTACATGTTGTTAACACTTTCTGGGTTAAGGTGACACATATCTGTTGTTACCATATAAATCTTGACATATCCTTGGTTATTAAAGGTGTTAAAGAAAGACATAAACATGAATTTATACTATATAAACATATACATAAACCAACAATTGACTATATATACCTCAATAGCCGTGCTTTGATTAAAAAAAAAAAAAAAAAAAGCTGTGTTCCTTGGGGTTCCATTAATAAGGTTATGCCTATCTGTCCTCATTTGCATGTCACACTTGGAATTCTGGGTTAGTTGTGGAAATAGGACTTCTCAGAAGTTCTGTGCCAAAGGCAGACTCCCCAAAGTCCAAATTAAGATATGTAGGTGATGATCAGTTACATATCACCAAGTAATATTAATAATAATAATTACAACAAATGTAGGTCTCTCTGTTTACCTATCTGACTGTCTGTCAATCTATGTTTTGGTTTGGTTTTTACTGAGGAAATGTAAATGAAAAACAGATTGAAGTTACTCAATATATTATCGTGGCACTTCCATCTGTAGTAGCATATAGGATTAAACAGATAGCATTCCTTGAAAATTTAAAATTCTAACATGGTTTAGTTATTTGGAAATGATAGTAGCTATTATACATTTTGTCACATCTAATGATGTAAGACAGAGGTATTAGTTGTGAACAATTTCTAAAATAAATCAAAGTAAATGAAGAATTAAATTACCTATTTGTGACTGAGCTACCATCGTTGCTTTTCGGTCACAGAGTGGTGAAAATGGAAGCCCTAATTCAGCCTCTTTGTCACCCTGTAAATGAATGATTGAAAATAAGTTTACCATCTGTAGTATAATAATAAGCCTTTTTCTAAGTTATATAACACACAGTTTGATCTGCCCGCCATAGGGTCGGTGGCCATCCCATCACAAATGGTCCAAACCATTGAAGTTTCAACTACTCTGCATAGTACATTTAGAAGTTCTGATACTGGCCTTTTCCC